>NC_025998.2:80753973-80949818 GCF_000442705.2 Elaeis guineensis
GCAACAAAACCGTCTAAGGAGTGTAGGTTGGTAGCTGATCGCACTAATGCCGTTTGTGATATATAAGTAGGAAACGGACAAGAAGGAAGTACTATATTATTAGTAATAAAGCTTTGTGCTATTCTAGAAGGGCTCTTAATTAGTGACTGATGCTTCACATGTAGCTCCACTAAATATTAGTGGTACAAATATTTTTTTTATAAATACATTGTAAATCAAATTTAAAATGTAATCTATCCTTTGAAGCTATTGGTAGTCCACTCACGGATGGCGGGTGCTAAACTTAAACATATTGAAGCATAGAACAAATGCATTATAAATATTTCACCTTAAGTTTTTCTTGATTATTGAATTTTATGGAGGAAAAATCTCATTATCTATGTGCATCTTTGTCCAAGTCTGATTTGAAATATTTGTAAACGTGCGATACATGTCCTTTAGCTTTTGTATGTCTTATCCTATGGTTTTACTTTATGGTCATATCAGGATTTTATTTTAGTGTTGCTTTTTTTTTTTTTGTTTTCGACATTATTCATTTAGTAAAGCTTTAAAAAGATGCGGACTACTTGGATGCATTAATGCAACTGTCCAATGTTCTGTTGAGATTCTAGCCTCTTGTACTTGCCTGTGGTTGGGATGCTGATGTTCTAGTCTTATAGATGGATATTGTTTAATTGAAGTCCATAAAACAATTGAAAAATGTGGTTTTAAAGTTTTTATTACTTTGCTGCTTATAGTAGCTATATCCATCTATATGTAATTGATCCCAATGAGGTTTTCTACTGCAGAGCATCCGCATCATCATGAATGATGGATTATCAACCATACCTGTGCAGTGTCTTGATGTGTAAGATGCCTTCTCATTTGTCATACGAATTTGCATAGGTTGGCGATCTCATTATCTATGTGCATATGGTGACTGTGTTGAAATGCCTAATGGACTCCCATACCGGGCGATTTGACACTGTATCAGCATGGTACCGGTACTGGGTCTAGTACCATGATTGCGAACCTTGTTTTACCATTTTCAATTTTATCTGCTTGCTTTGATGTTTGCATTTGTTGTTTTAAGCATATGTCACATCTTATGCCGAGGATTAGTCACACATCAAGTTCATGGAATTGGTATTCATATGCTTCGCAGCCTGCTGTGATATGTTAACTTTTCCATCAATAAACTCAGTGTGGATTATATCTTTGGAATAGCACATATGCAATTTACATGACTCTGTGCATGTGAGTATGGATTCCTATGATTCCCCAATCTGGTTATTTTTTTTTCTTTTTACTGTTCATGTAATTTGATAAATACACTCTCAATTTTGGGAGGTGTACCATTCTTGTTTTTCTCCTTTAAAAAAGAAGAAATTAAGTGGTTATGTTTATTTTAAGATGGGAATAGCTATGATGGGAAGAAGTAGAATGGGAATCAGGATCCTCATGACCAATGGTAAAAGAAAGAAAAGGAACAGACCATGGTGGGCCAGGTATACAGGAAGAAGCATGGAAGTCTTGATTATTTGGTAGGGTATATTAGTAATAAGAAAATGGAGTCACGCTTGTGTGGAGTCAAGCCTGAGCATGATCTGTGTATAATAGTGCATAGATGTTAACATGTCAATCTAATAGGGTACCGATATGCCTTCCTTTGAGTAAAAGATATTCTGTTCTCATTGTAGTTTCTCATTGACATAAGAAGGTCCTATATTCAAAATGCTAAAATTCACTGAAACTAGTAACAGTACACAGATATATGGTCTATAGAATTGCAGATTTTGTATCAATCACAATTGAACGTATGTACATGAGACATTTCTACTAACCTGGACGTAGTGATTCAAGAGTTACTCACTGGTAGCCTCATAATTTCATTTTATACTTTTTTCCCACCAACATAGTATGAGACTATTCCATTCCTAGGCTAATGCAAAGATAACATAAAAGTAACATATTATTTTATCTTCTAATAATTAATAACTGGACTTTTCCTTCTATATGAGCATGTCCTCCGCATACCCTCTAATTGAGGAGTTCGTGTGCAAGTCCATAAGATTAGTATATGTTTTTTAATTTTTGCATTTCGTGATTCTGCCATGTTGAATTTATTGGATCTCAGTAATTGTTTTCTTCCAGATTATCCTATTTTGATGTCGTGGTTATATTTGGCATTTTGTTCTCTAAACTAATCATTTCTATATTTCAAGCATCAGAACAAGGATCTTCTTCATGCATCACAAGCAACATGACTTACTCAAATGGCCTATTCATATCTGCAACAGCTATTTGAAACATTTCTCATCATTTTAGGTGAAAGTTCTGCATGAACACATGGTTCCAATCACAACAAAAATACCTCAAAAATAATCTTCATTTAGATTCTTGACAAATCGAACAAATGAAGACCTTAGGGAAAGAAATGTACCAATGAAGACTAGTTTTTTTATGCCAGTGCAGTGCCATGTGAAAGATGGCTGCATAACTAGTATTGCATGATAACTCAGAAACTTACATGAAGGCAGACTGCCTTGGACATCTCTTATCTCTATGATGAATGCTGTCATGAATGTTTACCGTGACAATTGTAAAACCAATATGAGCTTCTATATGCATTTCATGACAATTAAGTAGAACAGGTAATTCCGTAGGAGGCATAAATATCAAAATAAACTGATCAAATTGTTTTTCTTGGTTCGTATATTGAATAAATGTTTACTTTAGAGGAGATATTAAGGAAAAAGTGACAGAGAATCAATGTGATTGTGTGTGCATGTACAGTGAAGATCCGAGGGGGGAGGCTCCAGTACTGATGGATTTTTTATTGTCTTGAAAGTTGTAGGTGAAACAGAAAATGGGAGAGAATTGATATGATATTATTCTATGATTTGTACTCCTACATATAGGAGTGTACATAAATAAGATTTTTCTAAAGAGGGAAAGTCTTATAAGGAAAAATACAATACAATAGGATTTTCCTAAAGAGAGAACCTGCTGCCTCCCAAAGGCTTAGTGAACACATCAGCCATTTGATCTTCAGCATGAGTGTATGAAGTACATACTTGTAAGTTGATCTCTGATGAAGTGACAATCAACCTCTATGTGTTTTGTTCTTTCATGAAATACTAGATTGTTAGCAATGAACATGACTGCTTGATTATCACAATACATAGGAATGGATTTATCATGCTGAAACCCAAACTCTATTATCAAGGAACGCATCCAGATTAACTCGTAAGCAGTATGAGCCATTGCTCGATACTTTGCTTCTGCATTGGATCTAGCCACCACGCCTTGTTTCTTACTTCTCCAAGTCACAAGATTTCCTCCAACAAATGTATAATAATCAAAAGTTGATCGTTTGTTTATCTTCGAACCAGCATAATCAGCATCAGAATGACCAACTATATTGGTATGGTTGTTCTTTTTGTAAAACAATCCAAGTCTAGGGGCTTTCTTAATGTACCTAAGAATGCCACATGCAATTGCACTTCTTGGGCTTGTCCATAAACTAACTGACCACACCAACTGCAAATAAAATATCAGGTCGGATAACTGTTAAGTAAATAAGCTTACCAACTAGCCTTCTGTGTGCAGTCTTGTCTGATAGTTCTTCAGAATCTTCTTTTCAGAATGCTCCTGTTTGGTCTAGAGGAATATTTGCTGGTCGAGCACCAAGCATGCCCGTCTTTTGTAGTAGATCAAGAGCATACTTTCTCTGAGAAAGTACAAGTCCTTGACGATTTCGAGCCACTCTATTCCAAGAAAATACCTCAGCCGACCCAAATCTTTAGTAGCAAAATATTGTTTCAAGTGCCTTTTAGTTGCTTCTATGTCAGTTTGGTTTTTGCTTGAGATAATAATGTCATCCACATAGACAACTAGGATGACCACTCCAATGGAGGTGCGCATAATAAACACCGAATGGTCCCCATGAGTTTTGATAAAGCTAAATTGACAAACAATTTGACTAAACTTCTGAAACCAAGCCCTCGGACTCTGCTTCAACTCATATATTGTTTTCCTCAGGCGACATACTTCAGAGCTCTTCCCCTGAGCAACGAACTCCGAAGGTTGCTCCATATACACCGTCTCTTCAAGATCACCATAGAGGAAGGTATTTTTCACATCAAGTTGATATAGTGACCAATCCATGTTGACAGCAATAGAAATCAAAATTCGAATGGAGCTGAGATGTGCCATAGGAGAGAATGTCTCAAAATAATCAAACACCATATGCCTGAGAATATCCTTTTGCAATCCATCATGCCTTAAGCTTTTCCATGGTGGCATTAGGCAGGTACTTGATGGAGAAAACCCAACGACATCCTCACAATCAGCTGGAGGAGAGACCAACTCTCAAGTGCCTTTGCTCTCTAAGACAGACATTTCTTTTGCATTGCGTGTCGCCAACTAGGGTGAGATAATGCCTTCTCTGCATTCCTGGGAATAGGAATAGAAGAAAGGGCCAAGGAAGACTTTTGAAGAGCAGGACTAAGATGATTCAAGGAAACAAATGAAGCAATAGAATGTTGAGTAGAAGAACGTTTATCCTTTCGTATGGCAATGGGAAGATGCAAATCTGATGTAGGTGGTGGAGATACTGGATCGCTTTTTGAGGGCGAAGATGGTGGTGGCGAAAGTGCTAGGACCTGATTCTGTGGACGTCGAGTATACACCTTCAGAGGTGGTGGAGAAATAAGGCATAACTGCAGGCTTTTCTGAAGTGGAAGGAAACACTGGAGCAAGGATAGGTGTTAGTGGAACTAGTAACTCACTAGACAAAGATTCTCCTACAGATGAAAAGTAAGGCTGTTTCTCAAAGAATGTGACATCAACACTGACGAATACCTTGTGACTCGTAGGGTCAAAGCATCTGTAAGCCTTCTAGTTTCTGGCGTAGCCAAGAAAAATACATTTGATAGCTCTAGGAGATAGTTTGTCTAAAGCTCGGTCGAAGATCATGGACAAAAACTATACATCCAACGGTACGAGGCAAAGAAAATAATGGATGATGTGGATATAGAAATTGAATGGGAACTTTATCTTGGAGTATTGAAGATGTTATATGGTTAATAAGAAAGCAAGCAGCCAAAATAGCATCTCCCCAATATGTTTTAGGTACATGCATATGAAAAGGAATGGGCAGGCAATGTCAAGAAAATGACGATTTTTGCGCTCAACTACCCATTTTGTTGAGGGGTATATGCACAAGAAGTTTGGTGTTGAATCCCGTTTGAGGCACAGAATGCATTTAACTCTTGCTGGACAAACTCAAGAGCATTGTCAGTGCGAATAGAACAAATATCAGTAGAAAACTGCATCTTTATTTCTTTATGAAAATTTTTGAAGACAAACAAGACCTCAGACCGTTCCTTTAATAGAAACACCTAGGTGGTATGAGAAAAATCATCAATAAAGGTCACAAAATATTTATGACTAGTATGAATCTTGACTCTAGAAGGATCCTAAATATCAGAGTGAACTAACTCAAATAACCTTGTACTAGTTTTATCAACTCTTTGGAAATATTGACTTATGGTGTTTTCCAAGTTGTCAAGCCTCACAATTGGACAGGACCGACGACTTATTAAGAGGGATAATTTGATATAGTTTTTGGAGAGATGGATGCCCAAGCCAATAATGCTATTGCTGAGGACTCACCACAGATAAAAGAGCTCTCGATTTTAGAACATCCAGGTAATACAGGCCATCAACACCTTCATGGCCCCCACCAATCTTCTTCCTTGTCAAGAGATCCTGAAAAATATAATAAGAAGGATAGAAGGTGACTGAATAGTTTAAAGACTTTGTAAGAGAACTGACTGACAAAAAGATTTAATGAAAATTTAAGCACATAAAGAACCGAAAAAAGTGATAAAGAGGAAGTGGGTGATACAGAACCACAACCAGATATTAGCGATTGTCTGCCATCAGCTAGAAAGATAGGACGATTTTTTGAAACAGAAAATAAAAAGGAGAATAGTCTAGAGTCACCTAACATATGTGATGTAGCGCATGAGTCAATGACCCAAGAGGAAGGTGGAGATGCAGTGGCAGACAAGAGAATAGTGCTACCTGAGGCAAAGGATGCTATGGGAGGAGTCGAAGAAGCAGAAGATAGTTGAGTCGCCTGGCAGACTAATTACTCCAGGTCTGTCCGAAAAATAGTCAAAGTATTAGAGTGACTTCGGTGGGTGCAACAGTAGTCTCAGCTCTCCCTGACTCTGAAGCAATAACTATTACATGTATGTCCTAGAAGCCAGATTGGCTGATACATGTATACATTCTAGAGGCATAATTTTATAATTGAATTTTTATATATTAATAAAATTTGGATTTTTATCCATTCACATCTGTGTTTATTGTGTCTGTGAATTGTCTATTGAGTTAATGGGTATGATAACATATATTCTCAAGAGTTGAGAATTGAGACGTGTTATTATTAGTTAACTCATAAAATGCTTCCGATTGTAGGATCATCACGGGGATGGTGATTGATCCGAAAAGATTGGTGCATGATTGCTTCCTTAGGGTAGATGAGTCTTGAATCTACGGTGTGGAGACACCGGAGCGAAAGTGCAAGTGCTTGTTATGAATAAGGGTACCGAGTGTGACCAATTTCGAGTAGTTATAACGATATTTGCTTTCTCACCAGTGACATACTCATAGCTGCAGTAGTATGTTTAGTTCTTTGATCTGAGATGCATAAGTAGTTCACCTTGAAGGTGCTGTAGTTTGACTATATCAAACTCGATCTCCTAGCCATATGGAGCCTTTAGGTGTATGTTGGCTGCAGTATGTTCATTGTAGGATTTGGATCGCACCAAGATGGGATCTATCAATCTCGGTAGAAGAGTAGCCTTATGTAGATCATGAGATTGAGTCCTAAAGTCCATAGCTATAGCAGTGTGAATGATGGAAAGATGTTTCCATAAGATTTCACATCGGACTCGAATCGATTGATTCTAACATATGATAGGGATAAGATTTGACGAGTTATCCTTGACCTCTGTCCTATCAAGTCTCATGATAGAAGAATTGAATCACAGTAACTACATCTTGAGGTTTATCTCTTCAGTTCTGCTGGCTTGCCACTATATATTACTAGATGTCATCGATGGATTGTGAGAGCTCACTAGGATCATACTGGATTGATGATCATTGATGGGTGTGAGTTGGAATTGTTCCAACCTGTTGAAAAAAGTTTCAATAATATTATGATGGAGATCACGGTATGTCTCACTACCAGACAGAATTGAACCTATGGGATCACACAATAAGGAATTTAATCTTGGATTGATCCAATTGGATTTGTGAAGTCACAATTGGATTAGGATTTGGTGAAATCTTATTGGGTTTAGGCACACCATGCTAGCACATGGTTAAACCTAAATTTTTTTTTGGGATTTGATTTCTTATTGGATAAGATTTATATCAAGTCAATTGCCTTATTTCTAACCTAATCTATTGGGATCAAGAGGGGCACCACTTTTGGTGCCTCAATAGGATTGGATCAAACCAATTAGTTGGTTCATCTCCTCTTTCTCCCTTGACTTGGCGCAGGTTTTATGAAAGGGGCATTTGTGAAGTCACAATTGGATTAGGATTTGGTGAAATCTTATTGGATTTAGGCACACCATGCTAGCACAAGGTTAAACCTAAATTTCTTCTTGGGATTTGATTGCTTATTGGATAAGATTTATATCAAGTCAATTGCCTTATTTCTAACCTAATCTATTTGGGTCAAGAGGGGCACCACTTTTGGTGCCTCAATAGGATTGGGTCAAACCAATTAGTTGGTTCATTTCCTCTTTCTCCCTTGACTTGGCGCAGGTTTTATGGAAGGGGCGCATGCCACCTTTAGATGAAATCAAGAGGGGCACATTCCTTGGCATGTTCTAGGTGTGCTCACCATTGGAATCCATATGGAGGAATGAGAGAGGCACACGCCTCTCTCTAGTTTCAGCATGAGAAGGGAGAGGGCACACGCCCTCTCTTTCTCTTGCTTGGATGAAGAGAAGTGGCTACCAAGTGTTGGCACCCACTTTACTTACCTATTTGGGAGGGATCACATACCATTTAGACCTGATTTTCTTGGGAAGAAAATTAGATTAAATAGAATGAGTTGTTATGAGATAACAAGCAGCTATTTTATGTCAATTGGTTTGAATTTTGAATTCAAATCAAGGGTCTATAAAAAGGTAGCCTTTTAGGGTTTGCCATGTGATGAAAATTAGATTTTCATAATCTCTCCTTATGTCCATGCCTCGTCACCCTCTCCACTTTGTCCAATGCCCAAAGAGTTGGGCGTCCCCATCTCCACTTGCCTAAGGTTGTTAGGCGAGTTCCTCTTGTGCCAAGGAAGTCTTAAGGGTTGAAATCGAGGAAAGAAGATTAAGAGTTGATTTAGGATCCAGAAAGGCTCATGAGAAAGACGATCCAAGATTGATCTCGGTGGATATCTATAGAGGTCGGACACGTGTGCAGCTCAACAACGAACTTCCTTCAGATCCACGATATTCGGATTGCAGTGTTCATCTACTCGCGCAAGGTGATAATGAGATTGTCACAACCTATTCTATATGCTGATTTCTTGTTTGTTAATCTGATTTAGAACTATGATTGGATGTTGGATCATTTTCTTTTTTTTGTTTTTTGAAATCCACTGCGTTTAAGTTTAATCGATCCAGTATGCAACTTGATCCTTCAATAACTTGGTTAGCCCAATTGGGCTTGTTGGGTGTAAAACCCCCCAGCCGAAGTTCGTGTTCGGAGTGACCCCTCGGAGATTCTGCAGACAAGCTTCGTCCGGACTCCTACGGGAGCCGGACTCCGTCTCCAACTTCAACTACAGACAGACTCCGTCCGGGCTCCTATGGGAGCCGGACTTCGTCCTCGACTTCGAACGCTGGTAAGCTCCGTCCGAACTCCTACGGGAGCCGGACTTCGTCTCCAACTTCAACTACAGACAAGCTCTGTTCGGACTCCTACGGGAGCCGGACTCCGTCTTCGACTTTGATCAAAAGAAGACTCCGTCCGGGCTCCTACGGGAGCCGGACTTCGTCCTCGACTTCGAACGCTGGTAAGCTCCGTCCGAACTCCTACGGGAGCCGGACTCTGTCTCCAACTTTAACTACAGACAAGCTCCGTCCGGACTCCTACGGGAGTCGGACTCTGTCTCCGACTTTGATCAAAAGAAGACTCCGTCCGGGCTCTTACGGGAGCCGGACTTCGTCCTCGACTTCGAATGCTGGTAAGCTCCGTCCGAACTCCTACGGGAGCCGGACTCCGTCTCCAACTTCAACTACAGACAAGCTCCGTCCGGACTCCTATGGGAGCCGGATTCCGTCTTCGACTTTGATCAAAAGAAGACTCCGTCCGGGCTCCTACGGGAGCCGGACTTCGTCCTCGACTTCGAACGCTGGTAAGCTCCGTCCGAACTCCTACGGGAGCCGGACTCCGTCTCCAACTTCAACTACAGACAAGCTCCGTCCGGACTCCTACGGGAGTCGGACTCTGTCTCCGACTTTGATCAAAAGAAGACTCCGTCCGGGCTCCTACGGAAGTCGGACTTCGTCCTCGACTTCGAACGCTGGTAAGCTCCGTCCGAACTCCTACAAGAGCCGGATTTCACCTCTGACTTCAACTACAGGTAAACTTCGTCCAGACTCCTACGGGAGCCGGACTTCGCCCCCAACTCCAGCTACAGACTCCAACCGAATTTCATCCGACAAGTCTGGACCCCTTGGTAGGCCACAGTAACGACCACGATTCTGCTCCACTCCCTGCGGCGGGTCCTACACGGCCCCGTTACTCCTTGACAGGCCGCAGTAACGGCCACGATTCTGCTCCACTCCCTGCGACGGGTCCTACGCGGCCCCATTACTCCCTGGCAGGCCGCAGTAACGGCCACGATTCTGCTCCACTCCCTGACGAGTCACGACAACGGACGTCGTTCCACTCCCCGCAACTGATTCCACGTGGCGAGCCATGGTGACAGCCACAACTCCACCCCATTACTCTTCATGATAAATTCCTTCCGATCCCGTACGGCCCACGACGAGGCGATCATGAACAGTCGCTATCAATCCTTTGCTCCCCCATCTATAAAAGGAGGGACCTCAGATACGTTACTCTCTAAGCTCTACTTTCTATCCTAAAAATTCTGCTAAAATTTTCGTTCGAGCACTCCATTCTTGTTGAGGCAGAGAACTGACTTGAGCGTTGGAGGGTCTTGCCGGAGCAACCCCACCTCCGGTTTAGACTTCTTTTGCAGGTCCCAGCGGCGATCGCGACCCCCACAACTCCAGCTTCTCCGGCGCAGGCGGATTTTTGCACCAACAGGATTGGCGCTAGAGGAAGGGCTGTGTCTTCGCAGTACCCTTGTTCTTAAAGGAGCGCTCAACGAGACTGCCCCCGGGCATCTTTTCCGGCGCCCTCTCCTCCTTTCTCCACTTGGTCTTTGCCCGATGCCTCCCCGCAAGGCATCCACGCGACGATCCACGGCCTCCGCGGCCAGATCTCAGGCTCCGGCCTCGCCTCCAGTCTTTCAGGCCCTGCATCCTCCGGCAACGGTGGCCGGCATGGAGCGGTCGGACAATCGGCCTCCGATGGATTTCGCCAACATTTCGGGAGAATCCCGGCGGGAAGCTACCAACGTATCGGCCGTACCCCCCAAGCGACAAAAGATTGAGGAGCCCATAACCTTTACTGAAGAAGATGCTCAGGGAGTTCAATTCCCTTATAACGACGCGATTGTAGTTTCCTTGAATATAGCAAATTACGACGTCCGCCGCATTCTTGTCGACAATAGAAGCTCGGCCGACATTTTGTTCTACGACGTCTTTTCAAGAATGTCCACTTTTGACGGCCATTTGGGGCCGATTAGCTCCCCTCTAGTAGGGTTTACCGGCGATGCTGTCCCGGTGGAGGGAGTGGTAACTTTGACTGTAGCTGCAGGTCGATATCCAAGGCAAACCAGGGCTCTGGTGAATTTCCTGGTGGTGAAGGCGCCGTCAGCCTACAACGCAATCCTCGGCCGACCTGGCCTCAATGCTCTCCGAGCCGTCGTGTCAACCTACCATCTGAAGTTGAAATTCCCTACCAACCAGGGGATCGGAGAGGTCAGAGGAGACCAAGCCCTGGCCAGACACTGCTACAACATAGCCTTGTAAAGAAGCGACCAATCCGACCCCTGTCCAGTTGATGGGCTGGATGCTCGCGACGACCTCACTGAAGAAAGAGGCGGCCCAATCGAAGATCTGGTACCTATCCCTTTGAACGACAGGAATGCTGAGCATGTGGCAATGATCGGCTCCAACCTGGGGCAAGAGGTGCGGATGCGTCTCATCGATTTTTTGTGAAAGAATGCGGACGTCTTCGCTTGGGTTCCGGCGGACATGCCGGGGATCGACATGGATGTCATGGAACACCGACTAACCGTCGATCCAAAACATCGACCGACGAAAGAAAAAATTCGAGGTCATGCACTAGAGAGGCAGAAGGCGATAGTCGAGGAAGTGGACAAACTCCTGAAAGCCGGATTCATTAGAGAAGTCAATTATCCTGATTGGATTTCCAACGTTGTCCTAGTCAAAAAGGCAAACGGCAAGTGGAGGATGTGCATAGACTTCAAAAAGCTGAATAAAGTCTGCTCAAAGGACAGCTACCCCCTTCCCAGAATCGATCAACTTGTGGACGCGACCTCAGGCCATGAGCTCCTCACCTTCATGGACGCATTCTCCGGCTATAATCAAATCAGGATGGGCCGGAAGACGAAGAAAAGACCGCATTCATTACTAACCGTGGCCTTTACTGTTACAGGGTCATGCCTTTCGGCCTCAAAAATGCAGGTGCAACCTACCAGCGGTTGGTGAATAAAAATTTCAAGGAGCAGATCGGCCGCAACATGGAGGTCTATGTGGACGACATGCTCGTAAAAAGCAAATCTTCCATGGACCACATCGCCGACCTCGAGGAGACCTTCGACGCCCTCTGAAAATATAAAATGAAGCTGAACCCGACTAAATGCGCTTTCGGAGTAACCTCGGGAAAGTTCCTGGGCTTCATGGTGTCGGGGCGCGGGATTGAGGCCAATCCGGAAAAAATTCGCGCCATCCAGGAGATGGCTGCCCCAAAATCGATAAAAGAGGTTCATCGCCTTACAGGGAGGGTAGCAGCCCTGAATCGCTTCGTCGCGAGGTCGGCCGAACGGTGCTTACCCTTCTTCTAAACCCTCAAGCAACCGAAGAACTTCTGTTGGACCCCTAAGTGCCAACAGGCATTCGAAGAACTAAGGAACTACCTCGGCTCACCTCCACTGTTGGCGAAGCCAGAGCCTGGAGAAGAACTATTTTTATACCTGGCGGTCTCTCCCATGGCTCTTGCGGCAGTCCTTGTCAAAGAAGCAAAAGTCCAACGACCAATCTACTACGTCAGTCGCGCGTTGAGAGACGCCGAGACCAGGTATACTAAATTAGAAAAATTGACTTACGCCCTGTTGATTGCAGCCCGGAGGCTCCGACCCTACTTTCAAGGGCACACCATAACGCTGCTCACCGACCAACCGATCAAGGCGATTCTACACCGGACGGATGCCTCCAGAAGGATGGCAAAATGGGCGATCGAGCTCACAGAATTCGACATCAACTATCGGCCCAGGCCAGCAGTGAAGGCCCAGATATTGGCAGATTTCATAGTGGAGTGTACTATCCCAGAGGAGACCGAACCTGAACAAGGTGAAATTGACGGCCTGAAGCCCCGATCGAACTCCCCCAAAGAAGAAGCAGATCCCTCTAATTGCCTTTGGGCCCTCTACGTGGACGGGTCTTCCAACATGTCAGGCGCGGGTGCGGGCCTGATCTTGATCAGTCCGGAGGGATCGTCGCGGAGTACGCTCTGCGCTTCGAGTTCCTCGTAATGAACAACGGAGCGGAATATGAAGCTCTGATTGCAGGACTGAGGATCGCCAAAGAGCTGGGAATAGATCGGCTCCAGGTCCACAGCGACTCTCAACTAGTAGTGGGACAAGTCAACGGAAACTACGAAGCGCGGGAGGACAGCATGGCTAAATATCTTGAAAAGGTAAAGGAGCTCATCTCCGCCTTCAGCAGCTTTAACATCAGGTAGATTTCGAGGTTGGAAAATACCAGGGCCGACCTTCTCTCCAAGCTGGCAATGCTGGCTCCGGTCGAATTACCCAAAGATGTTCTCTTTGAAGTGCTAAAGCGCCCGAGTACGGAAGAATCACGGCCCGTGATGGAAATTGACCACGAGCCTAGCTGGATCGACCCACTGATAACATATCTCAGAGACGGGGTTCTCCCCCAGGATGCGAAAGAAGCTTGGAAGTTTCGAAATCAAGCCTCCCGATACATCCTTTATGAGGGCAAGTTGTACAAGAGATCATACTCTTTGCCCCTTTTAAAATATCTCCGGCCTTCGGAAGCTGACTACGCCTTATGGGAAGTGCATGAAGGAATCTGTGGAAGCCATCTGGGGGCTAGATCTTTATCCCACAAGTTGCTCCGCCAAGGATATTACTGGCCGACGATGCACCATGACTCGATTGAATACGTCAGAAAATGTGACCGATGCCAGAGATATGCCAACATCCAGAGACAGCCCGCCACCGAGCTTACACCCTTAAGTGCCCCATGGCCTTTTGCGCAATGGGGGATGGACATCCTTGGACCCTTTCCCATGGCGTCGGGGCAGAGAAAGTTCCTCCTGGTAGCGATTGACTACTTCACCAAGTGGGTCGAAGCCGAACCACTGGCAAAAATCACAGAAGCTAAAGTGCAAGATTTCGTCTGGAAGTCAATCGTTTGCAGGTTCGGTCTGCCAAGAATCCTAATCACTGATAACGGACGGCAGTTTGCGGGAGCAAGATTCGCCGAATTCTGTGAAGATCTAAATATCTCCCACAACTTCACATCAGTAGCCCATCCTCAGGCGAACGGCGAAGCTGAAGTGACCAACAGAACCCTGCTGCAAGGGATCAAGATGAGGCTTGAATAGGCGAAGGGAACTTGGGCAGACGAACTTTATCATGTGTTGTGGGCGTATCGAACTACCCAAAGACTGCCCACGAGAGAGACCCCCTTTGCTTTAGCCTTCGGAACGGAGGCTGTGATCTCAATTGAGCTTAAACTCCCGTCGGCGCGAGTCGTGGCATTCAACGAACATCGCAATTCGCAAGGTCTTAAAGCCAACCTCGAGTTACTGGAAGAAAAGCGGGAGGTAGCTCAAGTTCGGATGACAGCCTACAGACAGAAAGTCGCCTGCTATTACAGTTCCCGGGTCAGGAATAAACTCTTTAGAGTGGGAGATCTAGTGCTTCGACGAGCCGCTGTCTCGCAACCTCAGGATCGAGGGAAGCTCGCCCCAAACTGGGAAGGCCCGTATGAGGTCAAAGAGGTGGTCCGGCTCGGAACTTATTACCTCAAGGAGCTCGGAGGAGCAGACCTCCCGCGACCATGGAGCTCGAAAAATCTACGAATGTATTACCGATAACTTTATTTTAAATAAAAGTTGCATATTTATATGTCTCCTCCCTTGGCACGAGCTTATATCGACAGGGCAATCAAAACAAACCGTGTCGGAAGCAGGAGGAAAACCTCATCTCGACAAAGTCGAAGGCCCGGTTCTCTTTAGACCGGATGGGGGGAGAGGCCTCGCAACGCCCCTATGCGCCCCCACAGCCCTGTTAGGGACAGGAGGAGAACCTCGCCCTAACTTGAGCAAAGTCGAAGGCCCGGTTCTCTCTAGACCGGATGGGGGGAGAGGCCCTGCAACGCCCATATGCGCCCCCACAGCCCTGTTAGGGACAGGAGGAGAACCTCGCCCTAACTTGAGCAAAGTCGAAGGTCCGGTTCTCTCTAGACCGGATGGGGGGAGAGGTCCTGCAACGCCCATATGCGCCCCCGCAGCCCTGTTAGGGACAGGAGGAGAACTTCGCCCTAACTTGAGCAGAGTCGAAGGTCCGGTTCTCTCTAGACCGGATGGAGGGAGAGGCCCTGCAACGCCCATATGTGCCCCCACGGTCCTGTTAGGGATAGGAGGAGAACCTCGCCCTAACTTGAGCAAAGTCGAAGGCCCGGTCTCTTTAGACCGGACGGGGGGAAAGGCCCAGCAATGCCTATATGTGCCCCTACAGCCACGTTAGAGACGAGGCGAACCTCGTCATAACCAGAGCTGAAACCTGTTACGACAGAAATAGGGAAAGAACCTCGCCCTGACATCAATTAAGGTCTGGTCATTCAAGACCAGATGAGAAAAAGGGGGACCTTCCCCAGCGGCCCTTTCGCAATAAAACTTCGTCCGGACTCCTACGGGAGCCGGACTTTACCCTCGACTTTGATCGAAAGAAGACTCCGTCTCCAACTTCAACTACAGACAAGCTCCGTCCGGACTCCTACGGGAGCCGGACTCCGTCTCCAACTTCAACTACAGACAGACTCCGTCCGGACTCCTACGGGAGTCGGACTTCGTCTCCGACTTCAACTATTGGTAAGCTCCGCCCGGACTCCTACGGGAGCCAAATTTTGCCTCTGACTTCAATTGCAGGTAGACTCCGTTCGGACTCCCACGGGAGCCGGACCTCGCCCCGACTTCACCTACGGGAGCCGGACTCCCGCAGCCCCACCAAGAGCGGAGGAAAAAATCCCACTCGAAAAGGAAAAAGGGGAGAGGAGTTAAAAGGGAAAGCGATGGACTACGTCAGCGACGAATGGAAAACAAACAGCGTCAAAGATGTAGAGAACCCCGTCTCAGCAAGGGTTGGGGTTCTTATCAAGAACCCCAGCTTTCAAAGAAGCTTTCAACGCAAGACCTAGACGAGATGACTTCCTCAGGGTGACGGAAGCTCAGACCTCCGAGCTCGAGCCCTGATGGGGGGCGCCAAACTCGAGCGACCCCAAACGGAGCTGCGGCCATGGACGAAAAAGACGAGTCGATACGATGGCAATCGGATACCTCTGAACGACGTAAAGGCCGAAAAGAAGCTCGGCAAGCGACAATTCAACACATGAGTAAAAGAGGTAGCAGAAAATTCCCTTCTCATATTATTCGTCAAATATACATCATAGAGCCATTGAGGTTAAGGGAGAAGGACAACTGAAAGGCGAGCCGACGTGACAACTACCGACGACCTACGGACGACGTCAAAAAAAAAAAAAAGAAGAAAAGGAGGAAAAGAAGAAAAGAAGATAAGTAGAGAGAAGGGAATACAACAACAACAATGGTAAAGGAAAGAAGTTCGGCAGACAATAATTCGACGCAAAGTGCGAACGAAGTAACAAAATCTCCTTCTCATTTTTCGATTAACAAGATGTACGTTACAAGACTTGGAGGGCCAGAAAAAGAAAACATTATTACAAGACTCGAAGGGGATACACCGGAGGCCGCATCGAGCTGTAGACTTCTCTTCTCGGTTCTGTCCTTCCCAGCAACATTTTCCAGTACGTGTGACAAGCCTCTCGGCTCTCGCCCCCCGCCTCGTTCTGCTCCATCTCCGAAATCCCAACCCTAGGGGGAAAAGGATGGGATAGAATTCAGGGGGCAGCAAAGGCAACGGCAGCGGCGACGACGACCTGTTTCAAGAAGAACCGGAATTACCCCGGAGGCAGCGACGGCGTCGGAGACATGCGCCTCCGCCATGTGCTCCACGACAACCACCATCCTAGGTGTTCCGGTAAGGTCGGCATGCGCTACTTCCACCGTCCCCGCAACAAGTTCTACTGCCCCACCGTCGGCGCCGACCGCTTCTGGTCCCTCGGCCCCGACGACATCAAGGATCCCGCCACGGCTTGTGACGAAAGCTCTGCCCCCTTGACTTGTCGCCCCGTTCAGCTACTCCGAAATTCTCAGGCGGAATGCCTTCACCGGTTGTCCCCGTTATTAAACCCCTGTTGTTGAAGGAATTCTCTCTCGTGCCCCCTTTAAGGTGACGGGAACCCTCAGCGGCAGTTTGACAATCGGAGAACTCGCAGATTGCTGTTCTCCTCCTTGCACTCTTCCTAGTCCGTGGCATCCTCTTGAGATTGGCCTCCGGGGCGGAGGCCCCGGCGGGGGAACCCCTTGGAGAGACTCGGGGGACTGGAGACGGCGGAGAGCCGGCGGAGATGGCAAAGACCGGCGCGAAGGACGCTCGGAGTCGGAAGGGGCACCGATGGAGTGGCTGAGTGGCTAAGCTCTCAGGCGAAAGAAAGATATCGACCCTCAGGCGAAGTGAAGCCCCTGGAGGAAAGGTGGGGGCTTAAATAGGCAACGGAGCCTGGCGCAGTTATGGTGGCGGATGTCCTTAGGCCAACCAGTGCCCACCACGTGTCCCCCTCACTGCAGCATAGGGTTGACCGTTCACGGACTTTTATGGCGTGACGCTTAGGATCACGCTCTGGTGGGAGTTCCGAAAAGACTCTTCGGATCGCCTTAATCGGAAAAAGGCTCCGGCATGCGCGCATTAAATGCCAGGATTTTCGAGGGCGGTCATGTGCAGAATTCAAGGAAACGACTTTGGCTGTGAAAATCTTCTGTACTTCCTCCGATCGAAACTCGAACTTGAAAATAGGGGGACTGGTGTTGGGTGTAAAACCTCCCCAGCCGAAGTTCGTGTCCGGAGTGACCCCTCGGAGATTCTGCAGACAAGCTTCGTCCGGACTCCTACGGGAGCCGGACTCCGTCTCCAACTTCAACTACAGATAGACTCCGTCCGGGCTCCTACGGGAGTCGGACTTCGTCCTCGACTTCGAATGCTGGTAAGCTCCGTCCGAACTCCTACGGGAGCCAGACTCCGTCTCCAACTTCAACTACAGACAAGCTCCGTCCGGACTCCTACGGGAGCCAGACTCCGTCTTCGACTTTGATCAAAAGAAGACTCCGTCCGGGCTCCTACGGGAGCCGGACTTCGTCCTCGACTTCGAACGCTGGTAAGCTCCGTCCGAACTCCTACGAGAGCCGGACTCCGTCTCCAACTTTAACTACAGACAAGCTCCGTCCGGACTCCTACGGGAGCCGGACTCTGTCTCCGACTTTGATCAAAATAAGACTCCGTCCGGGCTCCTACGGGAGCCGGACTTCGTCCTCGACTTCGAACGCTGGTAAGCTCCGTCCGAACTCCTACGGGAGCCGGACTCCGTCTCCAACTTCAACTACAGACAAGCTCCGTCCGGACTCCTACGGGAGCCGGACTCTATCTCCGACTTTGATCAAAAGAAGACTCCGTCCGGGCTCCTACGGGAGCCGGACTTCGTCCTCGACTTCGAACGCTGGTAAGCTCCGTCCGAACTCCTACGGGAGCCGGACTCCGTCTCCAACTTCAACTACAGACAAGCTCCGTCCGGACTCCTACGGGAGCCGGACTCTGTCTCCGACTTTGATCAAAAGAAGACTCCGTCCGGGCTCCTATGGAAGTCGGACTTCGTCCTCGACTTCGAACGCTGGTAAGCTCCGTCCGAACTCCTACAAGAGCCGGATTTCACCTCTGACTTCAACTACAGGTAAACTTCGTCCAGACTCCTACGGGAGCCGGACTTCACCCCCAACTCCAGCTACAGACTCCAACCGAATTTCATCCGACAAGTCTGGACCCCTTGGCAGGCCACAGTAACGGCCACGATTCTGCTCCACTCCTTGCGGCGGGTCCTACACGGCCCCGTTACTCCCTGATAGACCGCAGTAACGGCCACGATTCTGCTCCACTCCCTGCGGCGGGTCCTACGCGGCCCCATTACTCTCTGGCAGGCCGCAGTAACGGCCACGATTCTGCTCCACTCCCTGACGAGTCACGACAACGGACGTCGTTCCACTCCCCACAACTGATTCCACGTAGCGAGCCATGGTGACAGCCACGACTCCACCCCATTACTCTTCATGATAAATTCCTCCCGGCCCCGTACGGCCCACGACGAGGCGATCATGACCAGTCGCTATCAATCCTTTGCTCCCCTGTCTATAAAAGGAGGGACCCCAGATACGTTACTCTCTAAGCTCTATTTTCTATCCCAAAAACTCTGCTAAAATTTCCGTTCGAGCACTCCATTCTTGTTGAGGCAGAGAACTGACTTGAGCGTCGGAGGGTCTTGCCGGAGCAACCCCACCTCCGGTTTAGACTTCTTTTGCAGGTCCCGGCGGCGACCGCGACCCCCACAACTCCAGCTTCTCCGGTGCAGGCGGATTTTTGCACCAATAGGGCTTATCATGTTTCTTCCAGCATTTCTCCTCCACGTGATTAGTGCGGCCGCAGTAAGTACATTTTTGTCTGTTGGAACTAGTCCTATGATCATGGTTTCTCCCTTGGCCACATCCATGGCCGCGGCCGGATGCGAAATTGTGACTGCGACTACCAGCAATAAGTGCCAAAGATTCAACAAAAGTAGTTTCAGATTTTGAAAGAGGAACTCACTGAAGATGAGAAAAAACAGAATATAGAGAAGGCAAGGAGTCACCGCCAAGAATTTGATCACGGACAGGAACATATTCAGGAGGAAGGGCAGCCAAGAACTGAACCACTTGGAACTCTTCGCATTGCTACTTCATTACACTTACATCTGTAGTTAATGGTTGATTGATCTTGAGCTCATCCCAGAGCCTTTTGAATTTGGCATAGAAGTCAGTTAAGGATCCATCGGTATAGCGTAGGGAAAATAGTTGCTGAGACAACTCAAATACTCTAGATAAATTTTTGGCATGAGACTATATCTCCTTAATAGCATCCCAATTTCTTTAGCAGTATTTAGAAACACCACATTAGCACTAACATCTTACTCCATATTGTTTAGCAATCAAGTGTAAACACATGAGTTCTCCTTGAGCCAATCTTTGAACTTCACATCATTAGAAGTGTTGGGTATAAAATAACCCCGGCCGAAGTTCGTAAAAGGCCGATCCACCCAGGGCTCTTCCGGCTTCCGACCTTGTGCGGAGTCTTTCTAAACCCCCCGACTGTTCGAGCTTCCATAATACCATTCGGACTTCTCCGATAATGAGCTATTCCATTCATCTACCGGGCTGCTCCAAATGCTTTCTGAGCTTCACTATCAGTCAATTTTCTACAGTGATCGGCTATTCGCCGAATCTCTTCCAGACTTCTTCCAGCCACGATTGACTTTACTCCGAACCTTTATTGCAAGCGAACTTCATTCGAGCTCCTACAAGAGTCGGACTCCGTCCGAACTTCTACAATGGATGGGCTCCACCAGCCGGATTTCTATTCCGAACTTCTTCCGGATTTCGTCAATGATCGAGCTTCTCCAGCAGTGGGACTTCTACAATAAGAAGTCTCCATCTGAGCTTCCACGACAACTGGTCTTCGTCCGAGCTTCTACAATAAGCAGACTTCGTCCAGACTTCTACAAGAGTCGGACTCCGTCCGGACTTCTACAACAGAATCGAATTCCGGACTCCTCCAACGTTCGACCTTCCATAGTGTCCTCAAGACTCCTCCAGCGGATGAACCTCCACAACGTCATCCGAACTTCATTGTCGGTCGACCCTCTGTCGGATTCCTCATGAAATCGGACCCCTCCGGCGGACAGTCCTCAGACGAGCTTCTACACCAGGCAGATTCCAGACGAACTTCTCTAATAATCGGACTCCTGTCGGACTTCTCCAATAGAAAATCCCCGTCCGAGCTTTTACAGTAGATGACTTCCGCCTGCAGCATTAGTGCCCAAAGCATCCGACAACAGTGGACTCGTCAGTAATCTCGAAAACATCCGAGCCTCTCTTAGATTGTTGAGACAGAGAGCCAGTTCGCTCCCTCAGACATCCCATCCGAACTTCAGCTGTCCAGCCCGAACTCTCTGGCAAGTCGCGACAATGGACACCACTCCACTCTCCATAACAAACTCCACGTGGCCCTAAACGGCCCACTGACGCCACTATCCGTAACAAACTCCGCGTGGCCCCGAACGGCCCAATACCAGGCAGTTACGGACGTCGCTGTCAATCAGTTACGCTCTCCTGTCTATAAAAGAGACCCTCAGATACGTTTTTCTCTAAGCTCTAGACTCTATCTCGAAACTCTGCAAAAATTCCATTCGAGTGCTCCATTTCTGTTGAGGTAGAGTACTGACTTGAGCGTCGGAGGGTCTTGCCGGAGCACCCCCAACTCTGGTTTAGACTTTCCTTGCAGGTCCCGACGGCGGCCGCGATCCCCTCAACTCCAGTTTCTCCGGCGTCGGCGGAATTCTGCACCAACAAGAAGGAACTGGATCATCAATCAAAATGTGAAGCTTGCCATTTGCCCTAACAAACTTCTTGAATGCTCGAGCCCATACAAGATAGCTTTTACCATTAAGTTTATGGTAGTGAGATCTTGCAGATGTGAGGGAGGCAGAGATCCAACAGTTGTAGACATCGTTGGAGTGCTATCAGCCATCAAAATAGTATGGAGACAGGTAGTCAATGTGGTAGATTCGGTAGACCAAAATCACCACATATAGGTAGGCACAGAAGGAACTTAAATTGATGGCAAGCTGCAGAACATATTTATGCGGCGAGCTGCATATCCGATCCTGGTAGACCGAGAAAGGAGAAAGAAGCAACGCCCCCCCTTAACGTTACTCAATAGAGGAAGTCCTTCTGTCTAGATCAGCACAAAAGAATAAGAACGAGAAAGGAGAGGAAAGAGAGAGGAGAGGTTGATGTACGAGTAGAGAAGGTGATAGGTGTTGGATTTCGGTGGCGCAGCGGAAGGACTAGGTGTTTAAAATTTTTATTTAAAACACCCGATGCACCGAAAATCTAAATGTCCAAAAATCTTTGACTATAATAATCAAAGTACAATAAATATAAATTTGGATAAGAAGCATACCTGTAGTGCTAATCCCAATTTTCACGAGGTGTCCAAGTGTC
Source organism: Elaeis guineensis (assembly GCF_000442705.2). NCBI lineage: Eukaryota > Viridiplantae > Streptophyta > Magnoliopsida > Arecales > Arecaceae > Elaeis > Elaeis guineensis. The sequence goes on from NC_025998.2 coordinate 80,775,826, forward strand.
CGCTCTCCAACGGTGATCCACACGGAAATTGAACCAAAGATAGCACTTCACCTTGCTTTAAGAGTTCTAGCCCCTAGAACTCGACTAGCCTCATACTAGTCTGGTTTCTCCAAGAACCTGACTCCACCCTCTCAGAACCTCTGGACTTCTGATTCTCTTTCTTTAGGACCCTCACAACCCTTGTTAGGATCAGATAAGGCTGTCTTAAATCCCAAAGCTTTGTCCTAAAACTAAGATAGGTTGTAAGAAAGAAAGGAGAGCAACCGGAGAGAAATTGGAAACTCGATCTGAATGCTTCAGACACCCAGCGCCCAGGCCCTTTTATAGCCACCAGAGGGACGCCAAAAGAGAGGGACACACCTCATCCAAGAGGTCTATCTGATCTGATTATCAGAGATAAGAGTTCCTTCAAGCAGAAGGACTCTTATCAATGATACGTCGATCAGCACCTTGCTCTGCGCGCGTGATCAGAGAAGGAATGTTTTCGCATTCCTTCTCAAATCAGAAAAATCTTCAAAAATCCACGTGGATAGGGGATTCAATCCTGATCTCAGATCACCTGATAAGGAGATCAAAAAATCCACGGAGAGATGTGATCTTGCATCCTTTCACGCGAAGTCTGATCACCACGCACGCGCGCATGCGAGGAAGATTCCAGCATTCGTTTGGCCATCTGATAAGTCTGGAAAAATTTCAAAAAAATCACCAAAAATATTTTATCAAATGTGGAACATTATCACAAAAAATCATTCCAATTTGAAAGCATTTGATCAACAGGACTCTCCAAATCACGAAGAGACGCGACGCTTCTGCGGGCGCGCACGAGACTTTTTTTCCCAATTTATTCTCCAACCCAAAAAATTCAAAAAAAATACATTTCATGCTTTGAGATGTGCACCAGAGGATGGAGGGTGATGTGGGTTGCCACACATTTTAATCCCATGCTAGGACTCCAGCCCATGCCAACATGCACGTGCAAAACCTATTTTTGCGTCAAGAGTCCGCAACTTGGACTCTTCATAATTGGCATTAACATGGGATGTGGCATTCCAATTTGGGTTACTTCCAGGTGGCACGACCTGATCCAAATGCCCACCAAATTGGGCTAGCTAATTAGCAAGGGATGAGATCAAATTGATCTCCAAAGGAGCAAGGGTTTTCACACGTGTTAGCATGCTTACTGGAATCCTGATTGAATCCAAAATTCCAATTAACCTTTTTCAAAAGGGTCCTTGGCCAATTTCTGTATGTGTGTGACCCATTGGATTCTACATCTTGCCAGCAGTAGGTCTGGATGCAAGTTGATCAAATTTGATTAGATTTTAATCTAATCGATTAAGGTCTAATCGAGCTAATCCGAGCTCAATAATTAGAATCCTTTCTAATTGACGATCGAATTAAACTCTTTAATTTGATCAAAAATTTATAAATTAAAATTGACATCTAGCAACGTATCATGACTACTCAGAAGATGTGAAATTTGATGAAAATACCAAATATACCATTCAGTGACAAGTTACCATGCAATTCAATCCTTCGATCATCTCTGCACCCTGAATATGTTCATGAGTATGGAATCACGTCAAACTCAAACACATTCATATCGATTCTTAATTAACCAATGATGACTCTGATAAAGAAGCATTAGAAACTCTTTCTAATCTCCTTCTTGCTTTTGGTCAAAAATTTTTTTTCGAGTCTAGAATTGAGAATACATAGAATGTGATCTTCTCTTACTAGGAGTGATCGATTCCATGTTAACCTACTCACAATCTCCATACACACTGCACCATATCCAAAACATCCCGTACATGTTTTAATGCCATGCCTGGGTATGAATCAAAATATGGGTTCATATGCACAAGATTCTATGGTGGTCTCAGGTCCAAGGATCACTTGCATAATTTTCACTTAAAGAACCATCTTTGACATGCAAGTAAGGTTTCCATAAGATGTTCTTTTTGATCGAGTCAATTCAGTAGATTTATTTCCCAAATGAGCATCCACATCTTTGTATTAGTGTCCCACACAAGTGGCTAGTGAGTTTTGCCACCCTCTCCATCGAGCATACATAGGATGTGCCAGTCTATCCGGAATATTGATCCCCGACTCAATGCTTTTACGATCAGAAATGTTTGAGATTAGAGTTTTAGGTCTCATTAGCATGATCCATTCATGTCTCCTAAAATTATTGTCGTAATCTTTGGAGTTCATCATAATCTTAGACATAATAAGATGCAGGTAAAATGATGAATCAATACCTGATAAATGTCATTACATGAGTTGAAAAATCATAAAGAAAAGTCTCATTGCAACACTTACGATCGGCTTATAGGACATTCTTCTTTCAATCTTTCACTTGCACTAAAGCCAATCGCCTTTGTATCTCATACAAACAAGATGACGATCATATAGCTGCTATGGTATGGTCTTAGTGAATGGATCTGCTGTATTGTTCTGTGTCAACTCATTCAAGAATAACATCTTATCCCTAACGAGATGGAAGCGTTTAAGAATGTGCTTGGTTCTACAACGAGACCTAGGTTTCTTAGCTTGAATAATGGCTTCAGTGTTATCACAATAGAGTGACACCGGTCCTTCATTCTTAGGAACGACTCTTAAATTCATGATGAATTTTTTTCATCCAGATAGCTTTCTTAATGGCTTCACTAGCAGCGATGTACTCTGCCTCAGTAATTGAGTCAGATACTATCTGCTGCTTGGAACTATTCCAACTCATTGCCCCACCATTTAAGGTAAACATATACCCTGATACTGATTTGCTATTATCCGGATCAGATTGAAAACTAGAATCTGTACATCCCTCTAGTTTCAACTCTGACCCTCCATATATGAGAAAAACATCTTTAGTCCTTTTTTGGTACTTTAAAATATTTTTCACAGCTTTTCAATGATCCTCTCCTGGATCAGCCTGAAATCTATTAGCTACACCCAAAGCATAAGCTACATCAGGCCTGGTACATAGCATGGCATACATAATTGATCCCATAGCCGAAGCATAAGAGATTTCATTCATCCTCTTTCTCTCTTCTCTAGTGTCTTAGGACACATTTTCTGAGAGAGACGTATACCATGACTTGTAGGCAGGTACCTTTCTTACTTGCCTCCATATTAAACCTCTTTAATATGAGATCTATGTACTGTGACTGGGATAAGCCTAACATCCTGTTAGATTTATCTTTATAGATCTTTATACCCAGTATATAGGATGCTTCACCCAAGTCTTTCATGGAAAACTTATTCGATAGCCAAATCTTGACTGATTGCATCGTTGGGATATTATTCTTAATGAGTAGTATGTCATCGACATACAAAACCAAGAAGACAACAGCACTCCCACTTATCTTCTTATACATACATGGTTCATTCTTATTTTTGATAAAGCCACTCTTTGACTATTATATCAAATCAGATGTTCCAGCTCTTCGAAGCTTGCTTCAATCCATAAATAGATCTCATTAGCTTGCATACTTGATTTGTCCTTCCACTTGAGACAAATTCCTCTGGCTAAGTCATATAGACCTCTTCCTCTATATTACTATTGAGGAAAATGATCTTGACATCTATCTGTCAGATCTCATAGTCATAGTATGCCGCTATGGCAAGCAAAATCCTGATGGATTTGAGCATAGCCACTGGTGAGAAGATTTCATCATAGTCAATTCTTTGTCTTTGTCTGAAATCCTTCGCCACCAACTTAGCTTTGTAGGTTTCTGTTTGGCCATCTGCTCTGATCTTCTTCTTAAAGACCCACTTGCATCCTATTGGGGTCACACCCTCAGGTGCATCAATCAATATCCACACTTGGTTGATATACATTGAGTCTATCTTAGATTTCATGGCTTTCAGCCATTTGTCTGAGTCTCTACTCATGACAGCTTCCGAATAGGTCAGTGGATCATCATCCTGAATGATGTTGATCATATTGTCATTCTTAATGACAAAATCAAATCTCAGAGGTGCATGATGCACTCTATCTAACCTTTAGAGAGGAGGTGTGTATTGTGGATGTACCTCATCCTTGGGTATTTCTGATTGAGGATCTTTTTGTAGTCCAACCATAGGTATTTCTGGATCGGTTTGTAGATCCTGAACTTCTATAAGTTTAATATTCCTCCCACTGCCTCTTTTTTGGATGAGTTCATTTTTTAAGAAAGTGGCGTGCCTACTAACAAATACCTTTTGTTCAGTAGGGTAGTTGTAGTATTCATTAATTTTTTTAGGATACTCTACAAATCTATATCTGTCTGATCTATCACTAAGCTTATGTTCAAAAATATTTTTGACATAAGTAGGACAACCCCAAGTCTTAAGATGTTTAAAATTAGGCTTCCTTCCCTTCCATATTTTTATGGTGTGCTTGCAATAGACTTTGAAGGCACTCTGTTTAAAAATATATACGGCAGTTTCTAGGACATCGTCAGAAAGATATTGGGAGATCAGTGAAGCACATCATGAATCGCACCATATCCATCAAAGTGCGATTCTTCCTTTCTGCTACACCATTTAACTGGAGTGTATAAGGAGGGGTCCATTTAGAGAGAATATTTTTACTCTTAGAATGGTCAAGAAATTCACTGTATAAGTATTCTGCTCCTCGATCTGATCGAAGAACCTTGATATCTTTTCTAGTTTATTTCTCAATCATACATTGATACTCCTTGAACTTATCAAAGACTTCAAATTTATGTTTCATTATATACACATATCCGAATCTTGATAAATCTTCCGTAAAGGTGATAAAATAGGAGTATGCTCCTCTGGCTTGAGTTGTCATTGGTCTACATACATCTGTATGTATTAGGGCTAACAACTCATTCGTCCTCTTTGCATGTCCAGAAAATGGAGTCTTGGTCATCTTACCCATAAGACAAGATTCACAAGTTTCCAATGATTCACAATCATATAGGTCAAAGAATTCTTTCTTGTATAACTTGTTAATCCTTGACTCACTAATATGATCAAGGTGACAATGTCAGAGATATGTGATATTCATATCTTCTCTCATTTTTTTTCATATTTCTTTCAATATGAAAAATGTTTTCACTGAGTGTAAGAATTAAAAGATTGTTATCAATATAACCACTGCTATAAAATTCATTAGAAAAAAAAATGGAGCATCCATTTCCTATTAGTCTTATTTTATAACTATGTTTTAACAATAAAAGTATAGAAATAATATTTCTAATGAACTTTGGCATGTAATAACAGACTTTTAATTCTGAAGTTTTGCCCGAAGGCAAATCAAGCAAACAGGTTCCCTCAGTCTCTGCACTAATGGACTCTCCACTTGCGCCATAAAACTCGAGGTCATCTCTTTTCAGATCTTTGATATTCTATAGTCGTTGTAATAAATTACAAATATGCGATCCACAGGCGGTATCTAATACCCAAATATCAGAGTCTGAGCCACTCAATGAAAAATAGGTCTGTATCAAATACATACCTTTTGGTGCTACACTTGTACCCTTCTTCAATCTTGCAAGATAATTCTTGCAATTATACTCCCAATATCCAAATTTGCCACAAATAATATCCATATGGACATCATTGTCTTCTCATTATTACAGACCATTTCAAGATTAGGAATATCCAGAACATCAGAGTTTTTTTTCAATACGAACCTAATTTGCAAGTTTCTCAACCAATCCACATAGTTTGATCGGTCAACAAAGTTTTATCTATGGTATCAGGCACTGAAAATAAAGAAGCCATAATATAGACTTAAATCTACATAAATAAAGAACAATGGTATAAGCAGACCACTCATGTTTGACATGCATAACTAGATGAAAACTTTTAAACTAGTTATGTCTCCCACTATTTTATCGGATACTATAGCCCTCTCCTATGGTAAACGAGAAATTCTAATCTGATTTCTTAATGGGATTGAGATCCTAATCCTTCAATGAAGCCTTGTGGATATCACAACAAACCTCAATGAGTTCAAAGGTAGAAAAATTTATCCAATTGCATCTCATGTAATTCTCAACATAACCTGCCTCTAAAAATACTCACAGCCTTGTGGATATCACAACAAACTAGTATTTTTAGTTAATTCAGATCCTTCATTTCCATATAGCCATATCTGAAAAATACCGTCTTTGTAGATATCACAACAAAGCAACCTATCCAAATATGGCATAAAGTATATAATATGCATCAAGACAAACCCACGTCAATCTCCATAGCAAGCTTTGTGGATATCACAACAAATCTATTATGATTTTTGATAGGATATTGACTAGGCATGAAGGAAGGCATATGTAGTGTTCAAAATACTGAGCTACCTTCATTCAAGATTCGAACTAATCCAATTGGTCAGAAAAGTGTTAAGATTGGTGGGGGTCCTCTCGTTGCTTTTCTCAGACATCAATAAAATTGGTCAGGCCAGCAACGGAACCAATTAAATAACCATCGCACTTGAAACACTTCTTAGACACCAATTGATTAATCGATTCAAGAAATAGATCAGCTACTGGATCATAACACTATGATTTAATATAATTTTTATGAGGGTTTTAATGGTCTCAAGCACATCCTAATTCAATCACAATGATGCACTATTATAGTTGTATCTTAATAATTATAACAACTAATCATGGCATCTATTCATATCTCTAAAATACGAAATCATAATCATACAATATGATTATAACTAAGTATTTCAAGCATATCACATATGCATGAAGTTTTAATAACATACATGAATATAAAACACTCTTTTCACGGTTCTTCTTAGGACATCACAGTGGCACCCCTACACGTCATAAGAGTATCCTATTGAATAGGAAGAGAGGGTCTATGAACCCTACTTGTTCTTATCACCGGACAGCCTGGTGATGAACCCAATTAGAATACTAAGCTACTAAGAAAGATTCTATATATACATCATGTATTTTATATTTAAAATATATCTTTAAAACATGCGAAGGTTTGGATGTTCAATCGGGTTCAACCTTTGACCCAACTTGAACCAAACTAAAAACTCATGCTTGATCACAATCAAGACAATATTTTAACTTTTGATTATATAGATCAAGGTAAGCTCTGATACCACTATTGGATTTCGGTGGCGCAGCGGAAGGGCTAGATGTTTAAAATTTTCATTCAAAATATCGATGCATCGGAAACCCAAATGCCCAGAAACCCTTGACTATAATAATCAAAGTATAATAAATATAAATTTGGATAAAAAGCATACTTATAGTGCTACTCCCAATTTCTACGAGACGTCTTAGTGTCCGCCCTCCAACGGTGATCCATACAGAAATTGAACCAAAGACAGCGCTCCTTCACCTTGCTTCAAGAGTTCTAGCCCCTAGAACTCAACTAGCCTCATACCGGTCAGGTTTCTCCAAGAACCTGACTCCATCCTCTCAGAACCTCCTCTGGATTTCTGATTCTCCATCTTTAGGATCCTCACAACCCTTGTAAGGATCAGATAAGGCTTTGTCTTAAATCCCAAAGCCTTGTCCTAAAACTAAGATAGGTTGTAAGAAAGAAAGGAGAGCAACTGGAGAGAAATTGGAAACCCAATCTGAATGCCTCAGACACCCAGCGCTCAGGCCCTTTTATAGCCACCAGAGGGACGTCAAAAGAGAGGGACATGCCTCATCCAAAAGACTTATCTGATCTGATTATCAGAGATAAGAGTTCCTTCAAGCAGGACTCTTATCAATGATACGTCGATCAGCACCCTACTCTGCGCACGCGACCAGGGAAGGAATGTTTTCTCATCCCTTCTCAAATCAGAAAAATTCTCAAAAATCCACGTGGATAAGGGATTCAATCTTGATCTCAGATCACCTGATAAGGAGATCAAAAAATCCACGAAGAGATGTGATCTCGCATCCTTTCACGTGAAGTCTGATCACCGCGTGTGCGCACACGCGAGGAAGATTCCAGCGTCTATTTGGCCATCTAATAAGTCTGAAAAAATTTCAGAAAATCATCAAAAATAGCTTATCAAATGTGGAACATTATCACAAAAAATCATTCCAATTTGAAAGCATTTGATCAAGAGAACTCTCCAAATCGCGGAGAGACGCGATGCTTTTGCGTGCACGTGCGAGACATCTTTCTCTTTTCCAATTTATTCTCCATCCCAAAAAATCCAAAAAAATACATCTCATGCTTTGAGATGTGCACTAGAGGATGGAGGGTGATGTGGGCTGCCACACATATCTTAATCCCACGCTAGGACTCCTTCTGCCCACTCCAATATGCATGCGCAAAACCTGTTTTTGCGCCATGAGTCCTTCACAACTTGGACTCTTCATAATTGGCGTTAACATGGGATGTGGCACCCCAATTTAGGCTGCTTTCAGATGGCACGATATGACCCAAATGCCTACCAAATTGAGCTAGCTAATTAGCAAGGGATGAGACCAAATTGGTCTCCAAAGAAGCAAGGGTTTCCACACATGTTAGCATGCTTACTGGAACGTTGATTGAATTCAAAATTTCAATCAACCTTTTTCAAAAGGGTCCTTGGCCAATTTCTATATGTGTGTGACCCATTGGGTTCCATATCTAGCCAACAGTAGGTTCGGATGCAAGGTGACCAAATTTGATTAGATTCTAATCTAATCGATTAAGGTCTAATCGAGCTAATCCGAGCTCAATAATTAGAATCTTTTCTAATTGACGATCGAATTAAACTTTTTAATTTGATCAAAATTTTACAAATCAAGATTGACGTCTAGCAACGTATCATGACTATCCAGAAGATGTGAAATTTAGTAGAAATACCGAATATACCCTTCAGTGACAGGTTACCGTGCAATTCAGTCCTTCGATCATCTCTGTACCCTGAATATATTCATGAGTATGGAATCATGTAAAGCTAAAACACATATTCATATCGGTTCTCAATTAATCAATGATGACTCTGATAAAGAAGTATTAGAAACTCTTTCTAATCTCCTTCCTACTTTTGGTCAAAAGATTTTTTCGAGTCATCTAAGATTCAGAATACATAGGGTGCGATTTTCTCTTACTAAGAGTGATCGATTCCATGTTGACCTACTCACAACCTCCATACACACTCCACCATATCCAAAACATCCTGTATATGTCTTAATGCCATGCCTGGGTATGAACCAAAATATGGGTTCATGTGCATAAGATTCTATGGTTGTTTCAGGTCTAAGGATCACTTGCACAACTCTCATTTGAAGAACCATCTTTGACATGCAAGTAAGGCTTCTATAAGATGTTCTCTTTGATCGAGTCAATTCAGTGGACTCATTTTTCAAATGAGCGCCCACATCCTTGTATTAGTGTCCCACACAAGTGGCTAGTGAGATCTGCCACCCTCTCCATCGAGCATACATAGGATGTGTCAGTCTATCCGGAACATTGATCCCCAACTCAATACTCCTATGATCAGAAATGTTTAAGATTAGGATTTTAGGATTTTAGGATTTTAGGTTTCACTAGCATGACCCATTCATGTCTCCTAAAATCATTATCCTAATCTTTGGGGTTCATCATAATCTTAGACATAATAAGATGCAGCTAAAATGATGAATCAATGCCTCATAAATGTCATTACATGAGTTGGAAAATCACAAAGAAAAATCTCATCGCAACACTTTCGATTGGCTTATAGGGCACTCTTCTTTCAATAGGAGAAGAGATGGTGGGGGATCTTATCCTAGGCTCTGATACCATGAAATAGAAAATGGGAGAGAATTGATATGATATTATTTTATGATTTTGTACTCCTATATATAGGAGTGTACATAAATAAGATTTGTCTAAAGAGGGACAGTTTTATAAGGAAAAATACAATACAATTGGATTTTCCTAAAGAGGAAAAGTCTTATAAGGAAAAATACAATAAGGAAAAGCCTTACGAGGAGAAAAAAACAGAAATGGAAGAGCTATAAATATAAAGAAATAATAGGGAATAACATATGTTAAATGACATATGTTAAATATGCTCTCTAACAGTAGGAAAGAGAGCACTTGAGGTAATATGAATGATAGTTGTGAGAAACAATGTCCAAAAGCTTGAAATAACTTTAATATGGCTTTAATTAGGAGTGCTTTGCAGATAAAAAAAACCATATAGCTGACCTCCATAGCCTTAGGCTGCTAGATGTTAATTGCATGGCTATCTTGATTTCTATTGTCAAGTGTCAATTGAAGTGCAGCTATCCTTGTACAATATGCTAATCCTGATGCAGCTTCTATTGTCACTGCTTGCTGCAACTGGTTCTGATTTTTTTTTTCATGCAACTTTTACAGATGTATAGAAGTCACTGGTGCATACAGTGCTCAGAAAACAGAGATAAACATAAGTTTAACAGCAATTGGCCTCCTCTGGACTGCAACTGATTTTATTGCCAAGGGACTGCTTCACAGGTCAATCCAGGAAACCGACAAGGTTACGGAAAATGGTACTTAATAGTCACTTTCATGCAGTAGAGTTGATTCTCATGACATCTTTATTATGTGAATATCCAAGGTGGGTACTTGCATTCTTATGGTGCTAATTTTTTATTTTCTGTATCTTACAGTGCTCATGTCTGGTGCAGAAACCACTATAAAGCAGACCATTACTCATGAAACATTTGAAGATGAACAGATTTTTCAAGCCACTAATGAAGTTCACAACCATGCTCACTTCGAAAATGTAGTTGATTATAATAAGTTGCTTTTGTCAGTTTTCTCCATACTTCAAAAACTTGCAGCAGATGAGAGGCCTGAGGTGTGTTGGCTTTTCTAACTCTAATTGAAGTATGCTGTGTATATGTGTAGTCACCATCTGTTGTGCAGTATTTTGCATGCACTGGTCTCAACATTCTAGATATCCAGTTCACAGATCCTGACATGGATTTAACAACAGCTGGTGGGCAATGCACAGGACTCCAGTTTGCAGCGATGCACCATAGACTCTCACTTGTGCAACTGTGGTTTACACATGCCTGTGGTCAGAATCTTTTCTGCCTAGGATGTTGCACCCAAAATCTTGCTTCTGCACCAGAATCCATGTTTTGATGCTTTCACCTGATCACTACTGCTGTCTTAGTAACTATTTTTGTATTGATGTTAAATGCTCTACATATTGTTGTGCTTTTTTTAAAATTCATATGTGATGCTTTCTTCAGAAAAAAGCACTATACTACATAGCATTATGAATGTTGGTTTTGTATAAATGATTTTTGCTCTAAATTTAAGAATTTTTTACTTCCCTTGTTCCCACAATTAAATGCACTTTTGAGTAAGGTGACTGATGTAAGGGCATTAGGGTAGGCAAGGGGTGATTGGACTGTTCATGCATCAAGTGCATGGCACATGTAACCAAATCTTGATCTAGCATCTTTCTGTCAGCTTAGGACATGTTTTATGAGCATGACCAGTCGGAATGATGCAAAAATAGTTGGGGGCCGGGTCGTTAGTGATATCAGTTATTTACCTATGTATTGTCAAGGACCTGTAGGTTGGGTGATTAAGGTGGTTCAACTACCTAGGATATTGGAAGGTTTGAGTCTGGACAGCCTTGAGTTGCTTTCTAGATGCTGCATACAGTTTTAACATCATTAGCAGCATGATTTCTCAACTTTTATGTAGAACTTGAATATCAAATGTTGTTGTGCTTTCCATATTAGCATACTTGATATAAGCATGTGACCCCTGATTTATGGAATTAAATATAAGCTAGCAATGTTTCCATGGTACCCTGTGGTGTAGAAACTCAATGCACGTAACTATTCTAACGTTATTCTATGTGAAGTGACAGAATTGCATCTTGTGTTAAAAGTTAAGATCAGCTCTGGTATTGAAGGGTCAAAATAATAGTACTTTCACTTGTTTTATTTTTCATTACAATGCAATTAGTGGATCTAGTGCAGACATGTCTCTTTGGCTTTGCCTAAATTCACATATATGTACTTTATGATTGTGACTGAAATTCTAACTGTTCTCAGGCATCTATTTTTCTTTTAGTAGTATCAACTACCAAGAATGGTTGAATATGTTAATTTTAGAAGATGGAGTTTTGTTGTTTTTTGGCTTGGATGAGAACTGGGGATTTGTATTTAGGTAGGTGCAGCTTCCTACCAAAATTTTGCACAGAAAAAAATTTTGCAAGGAGCCTTCTGTGCATGTCATGTGCCCATTTCAGCACAAGGTAGTGAAGATATTCTTGTTTTTTTGGCACTAGAAGCAAAGGCTGTTGTGATAACTTCCTTCTAATTTATATATTTGTGTGTGTGTGCATGTGTGCGCATTCATGCTCGTGCATTTTAATGGTTTGAGATGCCAGCCATGCTAGCAATGTACTAGCCCAAACATATTATATCAGTTGAAAATTATAAGTACATCTGTGTGTATGTATCTATGTAACTTTGCAAGAGCTAGGTTATTTATTAGGCCTTTTTGTTCTGATAGTGCTGGGAAACTATGAAGTAAAAATGTTTGGGTGGATTAATGAAAACTGTAATCCAGTTCCGATTGTGTTTAGAATTTTGTGTGATTAAATATTTAACTTTATTTATGTGAATCATATCTTTATCTTTATGTCTTCATGCATGCCAATATAATGACAGACATTAGTTTGGACAAATTTACTTGCTGTAAGGATGATAAGTAAGATATAATGTTATATAATCTTTTCAGCAGTTAAACACTACCTCTTTTCTTATTTCTTAGTTCTCTGACTTTTGTTGCATATGTCTATTGCATCTTATTCAGTTGTGCTGTAGCCTGTTGATGCTATTTTTGCCCAAGGTGCAGTCATTCTTGTAGTATGCTGAATTTCATGTCGCCATCACTTTTTTACTTATTTACATGCAAAAATTTTGCAGCCTAACACACCATTTCATACAACAAAGCCATATTGCCCTGGGAGTACTTTCTATGATTAGCATATGAAGATATTACACTTAAAAAGTTCATTTCCTTCTGTCTTCGACTCAATTTTATAGGAAACAATTTATTTTGTGCCATGGAGCTTAGGAACAGATGTAGTTGTATTAAGGCTGCTAGTAGATATCAACTCAGACTGAAAGAATTACTTTATCTTATGCATTTAAACTTGCAAAAAAGGATTGCCGACTTGTAACCAAATCTCAGGCGGTACGAGTTGCTACGCTCCCATATCGGGCCTGAACTGATACGGAAATGAGGGATGAACCGGAGAGAAAAAGAGAGAGAAAGAGAGAGGAAGCAAAAGGGAGGCTGGCGAAGATGCTGGCGGCGGCCATCGGAGGGCCACCGAGGCCTTCCGTGCTCCGCGGTCCTCCGTGAGAGAATGAGAGCAGAGAGAGATAGAGAGAGAGGGGGGGAGAGAGGGAAGAGGAAGGAGGGGAAGGTGGCGGGGAGGCTGCTAAAGGGTCGTCGGGTGGCTATTGTGGCCGTCAGATGGCCCAAAAATGCTCCACGGTCGCTGTGGGTTGGAAATAGGGGCGACGTCCCTGTTTCATTGCATTTTGTTTTTTTAAAATGCAATAAATAGTGAAGCTGGTAATGAGTATGCCGGGTTCACTTAAGTGAATCCGGCAAACCAGCTTCACTGTTTATCGTCTTTTTTTAAAAAAGCTGATGAAACATGGAGCGTTGTCGCTCTTTTGAACCCGCAGCGACCATCGGGTGTTTTGGGGCTTTCTGACGGCCATGACGGCCCTTCGGTGGCCTTCCCGCTATTTTCTCCTCCTTCCTCTTCCCTCCCTTCCCCTCTCTCCATCTTTCTCTCTTCTCGCATCTTGTAAAGGACTGTGAAGTCCCCTGGAGGCCTTAGCGGCCCTTCGGCAGCCTCCGGCCTTCCTCTCTTTTCCTCTCCCCCTCTCTCCTTCTCTTTTCTTCTCTCTCGCTCCATTTTCACTGGCATCTGACTGTACTGATTAGCCGCCGCTATGGTTTGGCATGCCTCGAACTGTTCGGTTTGGTGAACCCTGCTTGCAAGATTTGTCATTCTGCATAGAACCTTTTTATTTAATGTTAATATGAACTTCAGTAAAGTCTTCATTTCTTTTCAGGTAAGGAACTCAGCAATTCGGACCCTTTTCCAAACTCTGGGCAGTCATGGGCAGAAAATCTCCAAAGGCATGTGGGAGGATTGTCTTTGGAACTATGTATTCCCCATTCTTGATCGTGTTTCTCACTTGGTAAGTTGTGAAATACTTGTTTCTTACAAGTTTTTAGTACTTTACATGAGTTTAAAATTCTTCTTTCCACAGGCAGCTACTTCATCCAGAGATGAATGGCAAGGAAAAGAGCTAGGAATTCGAGGAGGAAAAGCTGTCCATATGCTCATACATCATAGGTATATAAATTGTTAAGAGTGGAAGATGCAGATTTTCTTCTAGTAATATAACGATATATTCTTGGATGACTTTGTTCTTGTGACTGACAACATAAAAATTTTCAGCCGGAACACAGCCCAGAAACAATGGGATGAAACACTTGTACTGGTGCTTGGTGGAATTGCTCGCCTGCTGCGCTCTTTTTTTCCCTTTCTTCAGAGTCTAAATAACTTCTCTGTTGGTGAGTCTTTCTTGTCATATTATGATTCTCTGAAACACCGACTGGTACGATAAATATTGATTAAGAACTATAGGATCGTTTTTGTTTACCAAGTTGTATTATATGCAGGCTGGGGTCTTTTGCTAGATTTTGTTAAAAATAGCATACTGAATGGTAGTAAAGAAGTTGCTCTTGCTGCAATAAGCTGTTTGCAGACGGTCGTCAATTATCATTGTCCAAAGGTAATTGAGAAAATGTAATCTGTTGTGTTGCTATCAGCTGGACCTCTGTGTGATCTCTCCAACAGCATCTTCTGTATATAACAGCTGCAAAAACCTATTGCTCAACTCCCCCTAGATGTGCCTGCTACATATGCATGATCGCCAGCAGTTGTCTTTTAATTGATCATTTTGCTAATAACTTTTAGTTATTATCTACTGTTCCTCTGAAATGTTACTGTACTCTGCAAAACCATCTGCTTTTGAATAATAGCTGGGAACACGAATTATGTGACTCCAACATTGATATGTATGGTACCTGTACTGGCCCGAATTGGCTGGTACACTTTGTACCTTACCGTACTAATGGAGAACCGGCACGGTTCAGATCGGTTTTTCGGTAAATGATGTGAACCTGATTGTACCGGTCGGTTCAGTATGGTACGGGCTCGAACCGCACGGTATGATGCGGTATGGGCCAGTATGGATCTGTACGGCACCGGTATGTGCTGGTTTTCTTTTTTTTTTTTGGCCGTTGGGTGGATTTTTTTTGATTTTTTTTATTGTTGGTATAGGCCGATACGGTACCATACCATACCGGCCGGCAAACGGTATGGGGTGCGGTACTGGTATTGCAAACTTTGTTGATATGTCTTTTACAAATATAAATCAATTGCTATTTTGCATCTTGTAATTGAACACTTTGCTAACATCTTTGCTTAAGTCAGGGAAATCTAGCTGTGCCTTATGTCAAATCTATGCTTGACGTTTATGAGCTTGTACTTAAGAGGTTACCAAACTATAAAAGTGCCACAGCAGACAAGGTGAAGCAGGAGATCCTGCATGGTCTTGGTAAGGCACCTGATGTGCTAGCATTCATTTATGTTTATAACATACATGGACAGCAACTTTCTAATTAATTTGTAATCTGTAACAGGAGATTTGTATATCCAAGCACAGCCAATGTTCGATATTGACATGTATTTATGGTTGCTTGGGGTTGTGCAATTGGCTATTAGAAACTCTAAGAGTACTGGTGATATGGAAAGTGAAATTGTAAGTTCACGTGGTCATAAAGTGATGCATATTTGGCTCTGTCGCTTTTGATATTATCTAGTATTCCTTGTGAATTTTGCTTGTCTCATGCATGCGCAAGCTAGATTAGTTTGACAAGTCATCTTTTCTGTGTTACTCTAAGCCAGCACCTTCTGTTTTATTAGCTGTTAGTTTTACTATGAAGTTATTTGATGCAGGGAACTGTTCCACCAGTGCAGCGTACAGTTTTGGAGATACTTCCTTTGTTGCGACCTACTGATCTTCTACCTTCCATGTGGTCCAGATTTATCCAGGAACTTCTCTGCTATCTTATTGGATGTGAAGCACCTATAGATGGAAAGAAGAATGAGATCGGACTAACTGGTGGTGGAAAGCATGGTCCAGATGTTGTGGAGATGGAATCTCAAGTTGCTCTGGGTTCTGTTTCAGAAAACAATGTTGAGGATTCCTCTAGAACCCAGAAAGAAAGCCAGTTGAAATTGAAGCATGATGTTCCTAACGGTTCTGCTTCTCTTCATTCTGGTATTGCCACTTCGGATGATATGATAGTGTACAGCTGGAGTCATTTATTTCAAGAAAAGCTTGTCCCAATCATCGTAGAGCTTTATCTAGAGGCTCCACCAATTGAAAAATGCACTGTATCTGCTGATATTATTCGAGGACTTGGAAGGTAAACTATAAATATCTGGCTGTTATCATTATTCATGGTAAAATACTTCAGTGATAAGGTAGCAGTCATGGGTCTCTTCATGCCTAATACTTGATAAGGTAGCATGTTCACATGACATTGTAGTACTCATTTGTATTGTACAATTCTTCCTTTCTAATTTGACATTTAATGCAGCATTTGTAATTTGGTATTTTAACAAGAAATAAGAAGCGTAATTATGCATAGGAAAATGAAAAGAAAATTTTCAATATAACTTTCTAAAATCTCGCCAACACCATTTACCTTCCATTTCACCCTAAACTAGTGTGAACCCAGAAGTTGCTGAAATATGATTCTTTCATCTTTTTTTTTTTTTTTTTTTGCTTTGAATGGCTGCAACTTTGTTCTTCAATTCCAATTAATTCACAGTACCCTCTTAGAATCAAGTCAATCTGCTAAAGACCAAATGATTGTTTATGGTCTACATCCTAGGATTAGGAGGATTTTAATTAGATACACAAACGTTATGCTTTGTGACTGTTAGGCTCAACTGAATATTCTGATGACTGTCATGCAAAATCTATAGTAATAATACTTTGTTGATGATTTGGTGGTTGAAATACCATTGATTGTCATTCAAAGGGTGCTAGTTGTTGTAGTCCGCTATTCATGTTCTTTTGACTTATCTGTCATTGCTTCCTGGATTTATCTTATATTTTGGCTACGTCTAAATATTGGTTTCACTTTGGCCTGGAAAAATGGTAGTGGTGTTATGTCTTTTATTTCAGGATGTCCTATTTGGTGCCCCATGCAGGGTTTTGTGCTGGTTACATGGGAAAGGAGGGGCTAGGGGGGCTGCAGGGTGTTAGCGGGGCATCGTGCTAGAGGAAATTTTGTGATTCAAAATTCAAAGTTAATAGCCATAATAGATAATTCATCTTGTTCAAATGTATGTGCTACACTAAAGACATCAGGATGGTTTGGAATATATCCAAGAAGGCCATGAAGATAAGTATATTAAATGATATCCGATTCCCAATGGGGCTCCATTTTTAAGATGAACTTCTAAGGCTTGTTTTTATGGGTTTTTAGAAGCAAAAAATTTCCTTAGGTCAAGGTTTTTTGTTTTATGGTGAGTTTGTCACAATGCACTTCTTGCATGGGTTTTTTTGATTGCAAATTGGTCAAAACAAATCCAAAATTGCTTGTTGGTTAGGAGGACATCACAAACATTTTTTTTCTTATACTACTTGGAAGGCCATGGGCCTTGTTAGATGAAACATGAAAGCATGAAAATATCTCTTAACATTACTATAAATATCTTGGAGCACAACATTGCTACAAATGGAAGTCAGGCATGATAAGTTTGAGAGGTTGTGGTTTCTATAAACAAGGTATATCATTTGGAAGGCACCACATTAGATCTTATTGATTGTTAGATCATATAATACATATATCACAAGACTAGCATTCTTGGGAGCCATGAGAGGAGCTGTGACTTCTTTATGAGAAAGGGAGAGATGGTTGGCAAGCTTTTCACACCACTCATAGGACTAGTCGAGGTATTACAGGTCAAAGGACCACTCACACCACTGTAGCATCAAGTAAACCAATAACGAGTAAGTAGATATCCAAGTGGTTCTCATGTTTGTCATGCTTAGTGCAAGTTGTTCTCTAATAATCATCTGTACTTGTCCTAGTATTTTCACACTGCAAACTTGAGATTCATCTGTCCGGAAGGAAAGTGATCCGTGCACTGATCTAATTAGATCGATCATCATTCTTCGTGATGATTCTTCGATCGGAAGGTTTTAGAAATTAACCATCAATAATATGTCTCAAATTTTCAACACTTTGAAAATATATATCATCATTTGTTAATTTCTTGGATGAATCATGGACACATAAAACATGATTGGAGTAAAAACTGTCCATTTTATTGATGAATAAAATTTACAAGTACAACATTGTCTTGGAATTACAATATGCGTCAGCCAACAATTGATTTCTAGGGTATACATCTAACAATCTTTCACTTGCACTAAAGTCAATTAGTCATAAACCTAAGTCCCATCTTCTTAAGGTGAACTTCGTTCTGCTGGCTGAGAGGCTTCGTCAGTGGGTTTGCCACATTTTTTATGGAGTCTACTCTTTGCACCTCGATGAACTCGAGGTATTCACCCATGATGTCGAACCGTTGCTCTATGTGCTTGGACTTCTGATGAGATATTTGCTCCTCAGCGAAGGCTATGGTGTCATTGTTGTCACAGTGCAGTGTAAGGGCATCTAATGTCATGACATCTAGCATCGTAATGAATTTTTTAAACCACAACACTTAGTAGCTTCAGAGGTAGAGATGCATTCGGCTTCCATGGTTGAATCCGCGATAAATGGTTGTTTAGAACTCTTCCAACTAACCGATCCTCTATTACATAAGAATACACATTCGATATAGATCTTTTATCATCGACATCAGATATGAAGTCTGAATTGGTGTATTCTTTTACTTTCAGCTGAGATCCTTCTCCAAAGATCAAGAATAATTTCTAAGTCCTCAAATATTTAAGGATGTTCTTCACAGCTATCTAGTGCTTTTCGACTGGATTCGACTGATATCTGCTCGTGAAATTCATGACAAGGGCTATATCAGGTCGAGTATATAGCATGGTATATATGAGGCTTCCTATAGCCGAATCATAAGGGATCTTACTCATGCGTTGGATCTCCTTGGGTGTGTTAGGGCACATTTTTTTGGAGAAAAATTCCATACTTAAAGGATAAAAATCTTCTTTTGGAGTTTTCCATGTTGAACTTTTTCAACACTTTCTCTATGTATATTTTCTATGAAAGATCTAGCATCTTTTTAGATCTATCCCTATAGATCTTTATTCCAAGAATGTAGGATATTTCTCCTAGATCTTTCATGGAAAATTTTTTTGACAACCATAACTTGACCGAGATCAGCATGGGAATGTCATTCCCAATCAGAAGGATGCTATCTACGTACAGTATAAGGAATATTACAGCACTCCCATTGACCTTTTTATACACACGGCTCCTTGTTCTCGATGAAATCAAATGATTTAATCACGTCATTAAAGCGATTGTTCCAACTACGAGATGATTGCTTAAGTCTGTATATGGATCTTTGCAGCTTGTAGACTTATCACTATCGCTGGAGGTGAAACTCATAGGCTACTTCATATAGATCTTCCTTAAGATATCTATTTAGGATATGCTGCAACAGCGGGTAGTGTCCGTGTCACGTCTCCGATCCGAGATGGTGAGCCGAAGATCATGGCAATCGCGCATACTTATGAAGAACTTTTTCTATAAGCATGTAAGACATCTCATTACAATATGAATGCATCACAGCGGAATAAATTTAAATAATTATTATTTAACTTTAATTCAAATAATTAAATCAAATATCTTACATTCAATAAAGTTTTACTAAAAATAAAATAATAGATCTAAGTTCAATGAAGCTGACAATGCTAAATCTTGCCTCTAAAAGCTCTGTCCCAATATTATTATCCATGTTCGTAATTAATTATCTGAATCTGATAATTGAAAAGAAAGGTAATGAGCTAGACAACCCTGTAAGTAATAAATATCTCAACTAGACATTTCAGATATTATATAATATTCAAGAATAATGCGATGAATAAACATAAAAATATATTTCATGCTAATTCAATGTGAATCCAATCTTTTCAAATATTTATATACAATATAATCATAAATCCGATTCGAATCAAAACATTTATAACTCAACAGCTTCGACTATGACCAACGTTAACCCCCATTGGCGGGATCCATTGAATATCAGTGCACAACCCCCCTTTGGCAGGATCCACTGAGTACCAATATATAATCCCTATTGGCGGGGCCCACTGAAACATAGTTAGGCTGAGAGCATAAATCTGATCTATATCAAAATATTTTTGTATCATAATTTTTACTGAACATGCATAATCAATAAACCATAGTATTTCAGAATCATTTTTCGTTCAAAACATAATTTCATAAATTATGCATAATTTCAAAGAATAATTATTTACTTTCACAATAAATATGAAATATCTCGAAAAATGATTCATTACTTATCTTCATAGACCACTGAACGAACAGATCGATTAACCTTTAGAGGAATCTTTAGAATCTATTGTTCAAAATTATATTCTTGCATTAATTCTAATTCAAAATTAAATCTAAATAAATTTTAAATCAAAACCTCACTTAGGATCGGACTCTTCACTAAACTCGATCAAAATCATCAAGAAGGAAATCCTTCACTGAGCTAATCTTACAAAGATAAATTTGAGAGGGAGAAATTCATCAAGAGAGAAAATTCTAGAGAGAGAAAGTAGAGAGTCCAATATTTTAGAGAGAGAAAATAAGGGTTCAAATTGAAGGGAGAGAGAAGAGAGACAAACTCTCATTTTTTTTTTAGTTATTTATTTATTTATTTTTTCCCTTTCTCTTTTTCTTTTCTTTTTTTCTTCTTTACGGGAGAGGGAACCCACGTCCCTCTCTTCTTTTTCTTTAACGGAACAGGGAAGCTCTTGCTCTCCTTTGTTCCCGACGAGGAGACCCTCCCCCTAGCCGACCACCACTCAGGCTGGTGGGGTAGTCCCCAGCGACGTCGAGCTGCCAGGTCCGATGACTGGCGACGGCAACCAGCAGTTGGAAAATCAGAAACAAAGAAAAACAGGGCATCTGGAAAACAGTGATTTTCAAATGATTTTTCAAGAAATTTTTGACAAAAATCAGCACAAATTCAAGCTTAAAATCCTATAAAAGATTGAAAGAGAAGGATTGAAGAGATTTACCTAGCTTTTGATGGGTTTTAATCTGATTTCCGATGGCCAAAGCTAGAAAGAACAACCGATGAACAGGCAGAAATCAAGAGATCTTGACGGCGATTTTTGTGAGGATTAACTGAAGGGATCAGGGCCTTAAATAAACCTAAAAAAAGGGAGATTTGGTGTTTGAATCGGTCTCTAATTTCTTAAGGTTTTGGGACTTTGAATCAGAGAACTCCTTCAGGAGTTCTTCCGTGTATTTTCCTCCACATTAATTCCAGCATGTGTTACACGTGCTGGCCCAATTTTTTTTTTTTTAAGTGGGCTTTTCTCTAAAATTTTGGGGATTACATTCTTCCTTCTTAAAAAAAAATTTCATCCTCAAAATTTTTCTTACCTGTTACCACTGCATTGGAAGCCTATGCATTCTGTTGAATAAGAGCATAAACTCTTTCTTGAGTTTTAAAAATCTGCTCACCACCCTTGTTTTGTCCTTCATAAGTTCTTTGATCAAATTGATTTTCAGTGCTTAGTGGGCAGTTAGCAATTTTATGATCCATCTGACCATATTAGAAACAAGCACCTATATTCCAATGGTAATTCTTGTTCAGATGATTTCTGCCACATCTGGAGCCCCGCTCACCATCAATCTGTTGAGTCTTATTATCTGTTGTTTCCTTAGCTAAACTTTTGATGTTTTTATTATTGTGCCCTTGTGTATCATTTGAACTCGCTTTCTTTCTTTGCTTCCTTTCTCTTTTCATGCATTCTTCATTGACTTCTCTTTCAATTATTAGTGCTTTATTTATCACATCTGCATAAGTAGTCAATTCATACGGAACCACTTGTTTTCGAATTTTGGTTCTCAACACCATCTCAAATTTGTGAACTCATTCTTGCTCACCATCCACTAATCTCGGAGCAAATTCAGCTAATTCTGTAAATTTTGCTTCATATTCAGTCACACTCATATCCTTTTGCTTTAAATAAATAAACTCTTGTTCTTTCTGGATCCTTGGATCCTTATACTCCGAGAAAAATACTGATCGTAGAATACAATCCGAAATCTCTCCTAGGTAAGTATTTCACTTTCTTGTTCATACTTACGCTGTAGTCGCTGACATCAGTTGTATGCTTCTCCTTATAGTAAATAAGCTGCATATCGAATCTTTTCTTCATCACGGCACTCTTGGACAATGAAGGCTTTCTCCATCTCCATTATCCAGTTGTCAGTCTCTAAAGGTTCAATAGTCCCCTTGAAGGCTGGAGGAGCTGGCTTTTTAAATTCTAAAATATTGTTTCGTTGCACTGGCTGCTTTCCATGTTGTTGTGGTGGATGCGATGTTGTTGTGCATCTCGTTGTATATGCTGTTGTTCATGCATTTGCTGCTGTATTTATTGTTGCATCTACACCATCCCAATTAGGGTCTGCATTAATTGAGCTATCTCCAGTTTCTGACGTACTCTTGAAGTAGTCCCAATAGGATCTATGACTCCCTCTTTCTGAGGGGTACCACTAATCAGATAGGGAGTGCTACCACCCCATGGTTGTAATGTCTCTCTTGCGATCCCTTGAGTAGTTCTTGTCATTCGATGGGGAGGCATAATAACCTCTGTAGTAGTAAAATCTTATTAGATTTATTTATCTACTTGTTATGAAGGGTTTATTATGATACTCATACTTTAACGTCCCAATATTCATGATGTTTATCCATCTATACTCATACTATGTCTAATTCTATGTGTCATAATTTATCCACTTATGCTTTGATACCATATTAATTGTCATACCCCCGATCCGAGATGGTGAGCTGAAGGTCATAGCAACCGCCGTATACTTGTGAAGAACTCTCTCCATAAGCATGCAAGGCATCTCATTACGATATAAATACATTACAATGGAATAAATTCAAATAATTATTATTCAACTTTAATTCAAATAATTAAATCAAATATCTTAATCCAATAAAATTTCACTGAAAATAAAATAATAGATCTAAGTTCAATGAAGTTGACAATGCTAAATCTCGCATCTAAAAGCTCTATCTCAACATTATTACCCACGCTCGCAATTAATTATCTAAATCTAAAAATTAAAAAGAAAGGTAATGAGCTAGATAGTCCAGTAAGTATTAAATATCTCAACTAGATATTTCAGAAATTATATAATATTCAAGAATAATGCGATGAATAAACATAAAAATATATTTCATGCTAATTCAATATGAATCCAATCTTTTCAAATATTTATATACAATATAATTATAAATCCGATTCGAATCAAAAATACTTATAACTCAATAGTCTCGACTATGACCAACGTTTAACCTCCATTGGTGGGGTGCACTGAATACCAGTGCACAACCACCACTGACAGGATCCACTGAATACTAGCGCATAACCCCCACTGACAGGATCTGCTGAGTACCAACGTATAATCTTCATTGGCGGGGCCCATTGAAATATAGTTAGGTTGAAAGCATAAATCCGATTTATATTAAAATACTTTTGTATCATAATTTTCCCTGAATATATGCATAATCAATAAATCATAGTATTTCCGATTCATTTTTCGTTCAAAACACAATTTCATAAATCATGTATAATTTCAAAGAATAATTATTTACTTTCAAAATAAATATGAAACATCTCGAGAAGATGATTCATTACTTACCTTTCACAGATCACTGAACGAATAGATTGATTAATCTTTACAGAAATCTTCAGAATCTATTGTTTAAAATTATATTTTTGCATTAATTTTAATTTAAAATTAATTCTAAACAAATCCTAAATCAAAATTCCACTTTGGATCGGATTCTTCACTAAACTCGATCAAAATCATCAAAAAGAAAATTCATCACTGAGCTAATCTTACAAAGATAACTTTGAGAGAGATCCATCAAGGGTCTAGAGAGAGAAAGGAGAGAGTCCAACATTTTAGAGAGAGAAAACAAGGGTTCAGATTGAAGGGAGAGAGAAGAGAGAAACTCTCTCAAATATTATTTTTTTTAGTTATTTATTTATTTATTTTTTCTTTCCCTTTTTCTTTTCTTTTTTTTTTTCTTCTTCACGGGAGAGGGAACCTGCGTCCCTCTCTTCTTTTTCTTTAACGGAACAGGGGAGCTCTTGCTCCCCCTTGTTCCCGATGAGGAGACCCTCCCCCCAGCCGACCACCACTTAGGCCGGTGGGGTAGTCCCGGCGACGTCGAGCGGCCGGGTTTGATGACCGACAACGGCAACCAGCAGCCGAAAAATCAAAAACAAAGGGAAAAACAGGGCATCTGGAAAACAGTTATTTTCAAATGATTTTTCAAGAAATTTTTGACAAAAATCAGTACAAATTCAAGCTTAAAATTTTATAAAAGATTGAAAGAGAAGGATTGAAGAGATTTACCTAGCTTTTGATGGGTTTTAATCTGATTTTCGATGGCCAAAGCTAGAAATAACCACCAATGAACAGGAAGAAATCAAGAGATCTTGACAGCAATTTTTGTGAGGATTAATTGAAGGGATTGGGGCCTTAAATAGACCTTAAACAGGGGAGATTTGGTGTTTGAATCAGTCTCTAATTCCTTATGGTTTTGAGAGTTTGAGTCAGAGGAGAACTTCTGGAGTTCTTTCGTGTATTTTCCTCCACGTTAATTCCAGCATGTGTGTTACACATGTTGGCCCATTTTTTTTTTTTTTAAGTGGGCTTTTCTTTAAAATTTTGGTTATTACAATTCGGATGGATTTCAGCATGGCAATTAGAGAAAAGGTTCCTGATAGTCAATATCTATGTTGACTATAATCTTTCGCTACCAGTTTTATCTTATAGGTCTCTATCTTACCATCTGAATCTATTTTTTTTTGTCGATCTATTTACACCCAATAGGTACTATACCTTCGGATGGATCTACTAAAGTTCGGACTTGATTGAAATGCATGGAGTCAATTTTTGATTTTATTGCTTCCATTGTTTGAAGTCAATATCTAACATCGCTTCGTTATTGGTTTTGAGATCATCTTTATGGTCCCTATCTCTCATTAGGAACATTTTCTCAACATCTTCTGTAAGTACACCTAAGTACCTTTCAAGAGGATAGGAGATCCTATTAGATCAATGAGGTGGAGGTTCCACACCTCCTAGCTCACTATAAATAGATTCAAGTTTTAGGACTCATTGCTCTTCAAAGACTCTTCGAGCTCAATTTTCCTCCTACTGTCTCCATTTTGGATAAACTATTTTTCCAAGAAGATAGCATGACGGCTCATAATTACATTATGATCATCTATGAGGTAAAAATAGTACCCCATGGATTTTTTAGGATATTCTATGAAATGAGCCTTAATGGATTTAGCCTTTAACTTGTCTGTCTGCTGTCTCTTGACATGGATCGGACATTCCCAATTCTTGACGTAATCAAGACTCGATTTTTTAGCATGCCATATTTCATATGGTGTGGTAGGAATGGATTTAGAGAGAACCCTATTGAATAGATAGATAGCGGAAAGTAATGCATGTCCCTAAAGAAACAATGGAAGAAAGGTAAAGCTCATCATGGATTGGATCATATCCAATAGGATCTTATTCCTCCTTTCGGATATTTCGTTGAGCTGAGACGTTCTAGGAGACATCCATTATGAGACAATGCCGTTATCCTTGAGATAATTTTAAAATTTTTCACTAGGATATTCACCTCAATCTGATCGAATAATTTTAATGGATTTTTTTATTTGCTTCTCCACTTCACATCTGAACTTGAACTTTTTCAAAGCCTCATTTTTGTGTCGCATTAAGTATACATATCCATACCATGAATAGTCATCGATAAAGGTTATAAAGTAGAGAACCATCTTTGGCTTGCACATCAAATAGGTCACACATCAGTGTGTACCAAGGCTAATATTTCTGTGGTTCTTTCTCCATGTCTCACAAGGGGTAGCTTGGCTATCTTTTCTTGAAGACAGGACTCATAAACTGGATATGACTTTGAAGTTAATGGCCCGAGAATGCTATCTTTCTCCAATTTGTTAATTCTATCTTCTCCTACAGGTTCTAGCCTAAGGCACCATAGATATCTTCGGTTTAGCCTATCTCTTGGTCTTTTAGACCCTATGGCATTCACTACTTGCTCATTAACGTTCACACATGCATTAACATGCAAATGGTAGAGACTGTCAATCATAAAAGCATGTACAACAATTTTATTTTCAAAAAAAATTGAACAATGGTCTGTATTAAAATAAAATATGTAATCATCCTGTGCTAGTATAGACACAAAAATTAAATTTTTGCTAGCTATAGGTACATAAAAAGAGTCTAAGTTCTAAATTATATACTGACAGTAATCGCAGAGGATAGATGTCTACAGTCACAGCAGCAACTCGTCTCATTACCAACTTGAAGAGTGACTTCACCTTTCCTCAGCCTTCTACTTTCTTTTAGACTCTGCATGGAAGTGTATAAATGAGCACTTGAACCAGAATCTAGAACCCAACTGAAAATGGAGGAAATCATAAGATTAACTTCTATAATGAGCAAGCCTGACATACCTTCAAAAGGTGTGTCCTTGTTCTTTAGGCTCGCCAAGTACGTAGGATAATTCCTTCTTCAGTGGCCTTCGATATTGCAATGGAAACACTTTCTTTTGTCGTCGGCTTTCTTCGGAGCTTCTTTCTTTAGCCTGTTCTTAGTCTTGTACTTCTTTACAGGCTTCTTTCAAGTAGACTTTCTCTTGGAAGATGAAGCCTGCTCCACAGTAGGAATGGTGCCCTTTGAACTCTTGAAGGTTCTTTCGTTGTCACCAACATGTTAAGTAATTTGGGTAAGGTGCTATCAATCTTGTTCTTATGGTAATTTATAATAAACTGTCCATATGAATTAGGAAGGGACTACAGGATCCACCTGCAACTCCCTATGCATGGTCATTCCGAGCTTCTGAAACTCTTCGATGTCCTTGATCATTGTCAGGCAATGATCGTGGACTGACTGTCCATTATGCATCTTCGCTCTGAAGAGCCTCAAGAGGATCTCAAAGCGAGCTGTGCGACTCTGCTCACCATACAACTCTTGTAGGTGAGTTAGCATGTCTTTGGTAGTCTTCATGTCCTCATGCTGGTACTGTAGTTCATTGGACATAGATGCCACGATGTAGCACCAAGGTTCGCTGTACCGGTATCGGACGGCGTGCCGGTCCTGGATCGGTATGGTACGGTACCAGTACCATACCATACCGACACACGGTATGCCTGGGAGTACCGGTCCGGTACTGGTACACAATATTTTTTTCGATTTTCAAATTTTTTTTTTGGATTTTTGAAGTTAATAATTGATAAATACAACTTCAATATGGCATTATATTGCATATTATTGGCATATTTGGGTTCAATTTGGAGTTAGATTGCGGTACAAAGACTCTTAATAGCCATATGTTGCAATTGAATCAGTTTCATGCAGACGAAAATGGGTTTGGAAGATTCAGAACACATCATAAAGCCCTCAACCATTTAACTTGATTAAAATTAGGGTGGTAAAATACCTGAACTCTCTCCTATTTGACTTATTTATGAAAAGTCTTGCTCCAATTGTGATCCTATATGATATCGCATATAACAGTTTAAGCTTCCAGCATCACAACATTATGCAACCAGAAGTTATTCAATTTATGATTCCACCATAAGAATTTCTTCATTAACTCTGGGACATATATACCACTACTAGCATCACAAGATTTATGATATTGATACAATCAGATATTATTCAATTTTATGATGCCATTTTGAGTTACTAATTGGAATATTAGATATCGCCCATGCTTCTTTTTTAATCATAAATGCTGAGTGTTGTGTGATTATAATACTGAGATTTTTATTTTAAAATCTTGTTGAGGCCTCTAAACTATCTGTTACAACTGTGATTAATTGTTGTGGAAACGAATACTTAAAACGGTACGAATGCACAGGGTTAAATGAGCAAGGAGTCATGGTACCAAACAGGGAGAAGGATAATAGTAAATGCTTAGTAATTGTTGGGGCGGGGAACCTCTATTACTAGCTATCAGAGGTTCAAAATTTTCTTTCAGATTCCTCTCAAGTTCTCATAATGCTTCCCTAGGCATTTCCATCTGTTTGGTGATGAAAAACCAAATCAAATTCATCTTACGAGTTGGATTCCGATGAACTAATACATGGTACAAACTTTACAATCTCGGTACCGAATCTTATACTGACACCATTCTATTATAATATCGATATATATTTCAATTTGGTACAAAACAACTTACCAAATATTGGTATAATATGAAATAACATATCAATATGATATAATACATCATATCGGATACTACAAGACAGATGGTATAACAAATATGATAGAGAGAGAGAGATGTGCTTGAGGTTTCATTTTATTTCAGATACCAAGAAAATAACACAAGATCCTCATCAAACTGAGCCACCTTCCCCCCTTTTCCATGGGCGGTACGGTTCGGTTCACCCCGAACCGGTCCAGAACCGAGCCGTACCGTCCGGTTCCAGGCGGTATGGGCCCGAACTGCACCGAACCGCCCGGTTCGGTGCGGTTCGGGGTCTTTTTCCGAAAAAAGGCCCGAACCGGATCGGTAAGGGACCGGTCCGGCTTGGTACACCCCGTATCGGACGGTTCGGCCCGGTACGGCAAACCATGTGTAGCACCTTACTCGATTATCATCATCCATCCACTTCTCAAATGCAGCTTGTTGATCAGTGGATGGACGAGCTGGCAACACAAATTTTCTGATCGAGAACATGGGTCAGCTTCTAGAACTGAGAACTATTCTCGAGTTCCTGAGCCAGTCCTTATAGTTTGTTCTAGTCAACCTGTTGGTTTCTAGGATACGAGCTAGTGGGTTGAAAGACGACATGATTAATTATGGAGAGTAAAGGATTCTAATTAGATGTTTGTACTTATTTTTAATTTGTTTTAGAAACTTTAAAAACAAACATAACTCTCATTATTTCCTCGAGTCTCTCACACTTGGGTGGAGAAACAGAAATCCTTATGCGACTGAAATTTCAAGTGGGTACTGCAGTCCCACTGATCTACGCGCACCTCACCTAATAGTTATTGATGATGCGCAAATCAATGAGTGGACAACTCTTTATCCATTGCTTCTCTAAGCAAGTTGCAGCGACACTGGTCTCTAAGTCCTGTGGTCTCATCTAATAGTTATTGACCATATTTCTTAGTTAAGTCAGATCTACTATTCACTCGCGGATGCAAAACCATCATTAAGTTCCTCATCTAATAGTTATTGGGTCCAATCCCATCTCTATCCTGGAGCATCTAATGCTAATAAAGTGGTTGCGTCTTCCTGATGCAATTGAACCATTGTGACCAGTCGAGAACAATCAACACCAAGAAGACGCCCACATCTCTATAATAGTGGAAGACCGCTAGATTTATTGTGTGAGGAAATTTATTTAGGTCTCTTTTAACTATTTACATCATGCAAATTTTTAATTGATTAGGGCATGGGCATAGCTCAAATCATCGGGCATCCAAATTCAAAGCTGATCACAGTTGGTCAGGTAAGTAAGAGATTGATGGGAGGCTCCCCATTGTCTGAGGCAATGGTCCTAATAAATAACCACCGCTGAATTACTTGCTTTAGACATCAACTGATCCTGACCAATTTCAAATTGGGTTAACCAAAGTGATCGAGGCTCGAGCCATTGAGCCAAGACTAGATTGTCAAAGATTTTAAAACACATGCAACTTAATCGATTTGATCCTACAACCATTGATTCGATCTCGAGCAGACAACCTAATCGCAGTCAACTCCTTGATTCGATTAGATCAACTGGCCATCTCGATTGAGCCCATCACGTGCCAATCAAGAACCCTTAAATTTTAATCAAATTAAAGATCTAAATTGGTCTACCCATGAACTCATTGCATAGAAATTTCAGATCTTGAAATAAAATTTTAGATCTGAAACGAATTTCAAATCTGAAAGAAATATCACCAAATATTTTCAAATTTGAAACTAATTTCAGATCTGAAAGAAAAACTTATTTCTGATCTGAAACAAATTTCAGATCTAAAACAATATCAAAATAACATCGTATATTATGCAAAAATTTCAGATCTTACAAATTTTAATGTTCTACATCATTCCAGGACAACCTTTCAGCATAACTGAGTTATGCCAGGCCAACATTATGTCAGAACGATGTCAAATCAGTTAATTAAGATCTGATTTTTGCAAATTAGATTTCAGATCATGATAAATTCATGTTCATATCAGAATCTGACTCTGATATCACTGTTGGAATCGGGTGGTTTGGTACATGTAGTTTTAAAATTTTTGATTTAGTAGCGGAAATAAAATCTAGATTAAAACTTTTTTAATCTAACTCATGTATAAGATCAGATCTAGTAAACCACCTAATAAGATATATCATATGAACATGGATCATGCATCTGAAATTTGATTATGAATGCAAGAGGAGATCCGATCTCTATATTGTAGGTCAATGATCACCGCAGCTGATGATTGTGGATATTTGGGTTCTTCAAGCCGCACAAGCGTCCAGCCTCTACGGATATCCATACGATGTCTTGATTTGATCAGAGGCTTCTTGACCTCCCCAGAGTGCTAGCTTCCTTGCAGAGATCGTTTCCTAATGGTTGATGAAGATTCTTTTTTATTTCTCTCAGACCCTCTCAGAGAAGAACAGGATGAAGAAGGGAAAGAAGAAGATGAGAATCTCTCTTTTCTCTCTTCCTAAAACCCCACATCGAGGAGAGAACCCATGCCCACTTTTTTAGATTTTTCATGATAAATTCAGATCTCTGTACTCATATTCCACGCTCCCTCTTTTTATTTGGCATCCAAGAAGAAATTAGGTCAAACCTAATCAGATAAATAGTTGAATTTGAATAAGAACTTATCCAAATCCAAGAGGGGAGGAGAAGGGAGGCGTGGAGAAGCTTTGGCATGGGCTTTTCTCACACAAAAACAAGATTTACATGGAATAAAGGGTGTGGCTTCATGGGGCATGCGCTAGGAAGAGAGTCCTAGTCAAATTGGGATCTCTATGATGCTTTAATTAAACCCTAACCATTTAGGATTTGGTTGCACCCAAAGAAAGAAAAACTCTTAGTCCAACTAGGAACCCAATCTCTCGTAATTAGATTCTAATCCAATTAGAAAATTAGTTGCATCCAAGTCTTAATCAAATCAGAAATTGGTCTTCTTCGTAATTAGGTTATCTCATAATCCAATCAGACTTGATCTAATCAAATCCAAATCAAATCAATTTGAATCCAATTTAATGAGACTTGATTCTAACCCCATCGTTCAATCAGATTATGTCAAATTGCAATCCAATTGCTAATAAATCCTCCTATAACTCACTAAGTCTTAGTGCATTTCTTTATTGAAAATTTTGCATTGAATTAATCATCAACCATATTGATAATTGAATCCTTGTGCAATTCATAATCACGATTCAATCATCTGATTAGTCAAAGATGTTTATTATGTGTGATCCCATAGATTCTATTGTTTGATAGTGAGATATACCGTGATCCATATCACAATATCATAGAAACTCCTTTCAATGGGTTGGAATAATTTTAACTGTCTATCAAGGATCATCGATCATCAAGACGATGCTCGATAAATCTCACAATCTACTAGTGACATCTAGCTGTATGTAGTGGCTATCCATCAGAATGGAATTACTGAATTTCTAGGTGCAGTTATCATGTGATTCAGTCCTATTGTGAGTTTTCGATTAGACTGAGGTCATAGAAAAATTTGTCAAATTCCAACATTAGTTATATGGAAGATTGGCTCGATTCGAGTTCATTTGTGAATTCTCATGAAAACTCTTTTCCTTCACACTTGCTTTGGTCAAAGACTTTCTGAACTCAATTTTGCGAATCGCATAGGACTTCTCCTTTCTACCAAAGTCGATAGATTCCTTTTAGGTGCATCCTACTCTTAATAGTGAACGTGAATCTATTGTAGCCAACATACACCGTAAGGACTTAAATGGCTAGGAGATCAAGTATATGTGTAGTCAAATTATAGTAGCTTCATTGTGAATAGCCGAAGTATCGCAGGTCAAAAGATCACTTACACTATGGAATGCTGTACCATGTCGAACCGACTGGTACACCCTGTATCGAGTCGGACCGGTAGGGAACTGGCACGGTTCGATCGATTCAAACAGTATACTAGCGGAGGAGGGAGGAAAAGAGAGAAAAAGTGAGAAAGGGGAGGAGAGGGAGGTTGGCAGTGGCCTGTTGCGACTATCGGAGGGTTGTGAAAGCATTCGTGGCTTGTCGGTTCGCTTGATAGGGCTTTGAAATGAGCGAGAAAGAGAGAGAAGGGGGAGATCACCGGAGATGGGAGTGGGTGCCGTCGTGGTCGCGGATGCAGGCTTCGTCGAGGCTAGGGGAGGGGGGTGGTGGAAGCGGTGCGGGCGGCATCACGGTCACGGAACAGGGGCTATTGCCACTGTTCAGGCGATCCCTTTTTTTAAAAATGAAGATCAGCAGTGAAGTCAGTAAACTATTTGTCGGCTTCACTGTTTAAATTTTTTAAAAAAAAAAATTAGAATCAATGAAGCTGGCAAACCATTTTCTGGCTTCATTTAAGTTTTGATTTTTTTTAAAAAAATCATGAACAGAGGTGTTGCCCCTGTTTCAGGCCTGCGGCGCCATATGTGTGGGCTATGCTGTTCGACGGCCACGGTGGCCAGTCGGAGGCCGTCCGGCGGCCCCGCCCCCTCCGCCTCTCTTTTCTTTCTTCCTCCCTCTCTCTTTTTTCTCCCGATTCGGGTCCGGTGCCTTCGTCGGTTCGCTGTCGGTTCGGTATGGTATGGAACGATATCGAACTGTACCATCGATCGGCCAAAACGGCCATCGGTATCGAGATGGCGAACTTTGATTCACACCATTGCAGCATTGAGTAAATCACTGACGAGTGAGTAGACATCCAAGTGGTTTCTCGTGTTGGTCACGTTCAGTACAAGTTTTTTAACAACCATCTGCACTCTCGCTTTAGTATCTCCACACTGCAGACTCGAGACTCATCTGTCCGAAAGGGAAGCGATCTGTGCATCGATCTAATTGGATCGATCACTGTCCTTAATGATGATTTCTTGATCGGAAGCTTTTAGGAATTAACTATCAATAATATGTCTCAAATTCTCAACACTTTGAGAATATATATCATCATCTGTTAATCCCTTAGACGAATCATGGATACATATAAAACATGATTGGAATAAAAGTTGCTAATTTTATTAATGAATCAAATTTATAAGTACAACATTATGATCTGAAATTACAATATGCGTCAGCCAACAATTAGCTTCTAGAGCATACATCTAAAGACAATGGCAAGGCTATGAAAGAAACAAAAGATCCCTTGCATGTTGGTGTTATTAGATTGATCTTCTGGGCAAGCTATATGCTGGATGTCTCAGTCTTCAGCTACTACTAAAAGTTGGTTGATTATTTATGCAAGGTCTTCTTTCCAAGCTTTATTGTTGGTCGAACTTGTAATCAGTTATAACAGAAACAGTGAAGCAGGTTTATTGGGAGGATCCCAAGAACAGTGATTCATGTATTCAACTGTTTCCATTAATTGAATTGCTAGACTATAAGTTAGCAGATCGTTGTTGTCTTTGTGATTCCTGTGACTTTGTTGAAGTGATATAATTTTTTTTAATGCACGATGATATTTGGACTGGTGTCCATTTTATTACTTGAATGTTATTAGAAACTGAACAGTAAGCCAATGTTCATGTATAAGAAAAACCAAAATACATTTAAGTGCGCCACACAGAGTGGAAACATCTTGGATGCATAACACACTCACGTGCAAATAAAGACATGAGGGTGTAGAACTTAGAATAATATAGCAGAAATAGGAGTAGGAGCATGTACATGAATTGATGGAGAAAACAATACATTTTGGCCTGCTATGTCTCATAAAAGGAGAGCTGGATCAAAGCAGTTGCCAATTTAAGAACAAATTGCTTCTAAGGTGTGAATAATGATAAAAATTACCAAAAATTGTGCACTACATCTACTTTCGTGGGCCGTGTTTGTTAATTTTTACCTCAAACAGACACGGAGCTTCCAAATATTCCAATGCATTTTCATAGAAATTACTACTATTACTTGATTGGTCATTTTCAAGAATGCAGTTTCTTTTTTCCTTTCTTCTATCAAAATGCTCAAATTTTGTTTTCATAAACTTGGCTGATTAAATCATGGAAATACAAATTGAATTTTTCATGGGTAAATTGGGATCTTATATGAAATAATCATCTTTTTTTTTTTTTGGGCTAAAGGAATAATATTTTGTTCTTTTTTTGAGAAAGAAGTAAACTGCATATATATTTGAAAATATTTTTTAATGATTGAAGGGGTTTTCCATACGAATAATTATGTAAATTTCTTTTAGCAAAAATTGAAGCAACTTTGGCTTCCTTTTACCCAAGTTTTGGAATTTCATCATAAAATGAGGTAAAGCAGCACTTTATCATGTTTTTAATGTTGTTGCAAATTTCATGAATAAAGGTATTCCAATATAATCTGATGTGATCAAGTACCGCCAAACTGCAATTGAACCCTATGTCGGTCGGCCAGCGGTATGGTTTGGTATGGGTCCATACCAGTCCATGCCGGGCTGAACCGATAGGGCAGAGAAGGAGAGAGGGAGAAGAAAGAGAGGAAGAGAGAGGGGGGAAAGAAGGAGAGGGAGAGGAAGAGAGGGCCTCTGATCATCGTTGGAGGCCATCCAATCTCTTGTCGAGCTCGGTAAGTGCGGAGGGAGGAAAGAAGAGGGGGAGATGCTTACTGTCCTCGGCGACCTCCAAACGGATGGCGACACCATGGTGACCTCTCCAACGGCTGGTGAGCCAGTGCCGAGGGATGGGTGGACAGACAGACGGCCAAGGTCGGAGGAGGGCCTTTGCCCTCTGGTTCGAAATAGGGGTTCGCATCCAATTTCACATTTTTTTCCTTTTTATAGGGCGAAGTCGGCAATGCAATTGTCGACTTCATCGTATTTTATTTTTTTTATAATTTTGGTTGAAGTTGGCAATTGTCCCTCGACGCTGGCTTGCCGGCTGTCAGAGAGGTTGCGGCGGCATTGCCGTCCATCCAAAGGCCTCTGAGGGCTTCCAGTGATCCGGTAAGTATCTCTCCCTCTCTCTCGTTCCCTCCCTCTGTCCTCACCAAGCTCTATAAGAGCTTGGATGGTCTCGAACGGTCTCCAAAGGTCGCCAGAGGTCCTTTCCCTCTCCTTCCCCTTCTCTCCCCCTCTCTCTCTATTTCTCTTCCATTGTGCCATTTTGTATGCCAGAACCGGACCAGTATCCCGCCGGTACAATTCAGCATGGTCTGAAACGTCCGGTTCGGGATGGTTCAGAGAATGATGGATTTGATGAAACAAATTAGTAAATATGATTTTTACCAATGCAAAACTTGGATCAACCCTTATTTCTTGTTAGTTTATCTTGTAAGTTAATTTTAAGGACTTTGTGTTAAAATAATTTGGGTGTGACTGTGTAAAGGAGAAAAGCAATCATGGAAGTGAACTTTGGTGGCTTGGTAGATAATTTTGCATAGCTGCATTTCATTGTGTTTAATTCAAGTTTGTATATGGAGCTGTACTAATTGTCGATAGGGTGAAATGTAGTTGATATGTAAGCTCTCCAAAACCAAAACATGTCGGCGAAGTTAAGAGCCAGAATGTAACTCATGATTCATTGCAAGTTTTATGAATACACTAATCCATGCTGTCATAGATCTATGACTTCATATTTCAACAAGTTGAGAGGGAATATTATGGATTACATCATGTGTGGAGACAAGAAACATGAACATTTGGTGTTTTAAGACTATATAAGCATGTAAAGTGTGAGATATGGCCAACTGTGTACATTGTACTTTTATTTATCCTGCCTTTTTTTGGAGTTGTAGTATTGACAAACTTGAAATCAAGAGTTTTCACTTATCAATTGGTACTGCTGGTAAAATAGGAATAATGTGATGCCATTTTTTCTGCACATCTACTCAAGTGTTATTTCTTTATGTTTAGGTGCATGAGTACTAGAAGAGATAACCCGAAGGGTTCACTTTGGAGAGTTGCAGTTGAGGGCTTCAACCGTGTTCTTGTTGATGATGCAAGCAGAGAAATTAAGGATTATAAAAAAGACCCAAATACCTATCGACCTGCAAGAGTACGTCTCTGGAAAGAGGTAGCAGATGTGTATGAAATATTTCTTGTTGGCTCTTGTGGACGTGCTCTATCTTCTGATGCTCCTTCAGCTGAACTGCTCAAGACTGATGAGTTAATCGAGTTGACTGTTCTGAGTGTTCTGGGTGACAAGGTTCTGAAAAGCCAAATAGATGCTCCTCTTGAGGTGAACTACGCACTAGACACATTTTCTCAATGTAGATGTTTTTATTTTTTGAGGATTGACTGTTCAAGTATCAAATAGTTAGTCACCTGAATAGGCATGTCATCTTGCAGATTTTACAACGGTTGGTTACAACTCTAGATCGTTGTGCATCCCGAACAGGTTGTTTGCCTCTAGAGAGTGTTGGGCTTATGCCTTCCCACTGCAGCAGATTCTCATTAAGCTGCTTACAGATGATTTTTTCTTTATGCAGGTAAAGCTATCATATGAAAAATGGGGCAGTATCTGCCAAATTATTCATGTTCTATAGCAAGATTAAATTTACTTTATTCAGAAAATATTATGATTTGATCCTAGAGTGGAAAACCCTTGGTCATATTTTTGAACACAGGCTTTCCATTTAGTCTACAGATTTCAGCATAATGTCTCATTGAATGTGAGCTAACTCACTTATTGTGGTCTTAGTTTTACTTCTGAAGGGCATCCAATGAGATCAGAAGTCAGCAAAGTATCAATTGATATTCTTATGAGGAGATGTGAAATTGTACTAAATCAGTTTTTGGATGATGAAAACCACCTAGGTACTTGATTAGGATATAGATCATAATTTACTTCTTTGTTTTCCATAATCAATAGTCAATAGTTCTTTTTTGGTTGCTATCATGTCTGATGGACTCGAAGGAACCCAAATTCTTGTTGGAACTATGGCATGTTGTCCTTGTCTTGCAACTTCTGAATGCATGAAAATTGTTGCTGCAGGTGAACATCCACTGCCAAGTGTGAGAATTGAAGAGATAGTTTGTGTCCTTCAAGAGCTTGCTCGGTTGGTTATTCATTCTGATACAGCATCTGTTCTTCACTTACCATCACACCTGAAACAAGCTCTAGAAAAGAATGCAAACTTTGGGCATGCCCATCTATTGGTTTTGTTCCCAACATTCTGTGAGCTTGTTATATCAAGGTTTGTTCATTTCATTCCTTCTTCTCTATCTCCACATTTTAATATTTTATCCCTTTAGTTTGTTTTTTAATCTCTAAAAAATAATTATTAGAACTACACTTACATCTCTTCTTTACATGACACGCAAGCCTTCAGGCTTAAAAGAACATCCAACAAGAATGCAACTGCAATAACCATGTATGTTATGAATACCCAGAAAGTGGTGGTAAAGTTAACTATAACCATAGCATTA
Organism: Elaeis guineensis; assembly: GCF_000442705.2. Classification (NCBI taxonomy): domain Eukaryota; kingdom Viridiplantae; phylum Streptophyta; class Magnoliopsida; order Arecales; family Arecaceae; genus Elaeis; species Elaeis guineensis. Next base: position 80,813,660 of record NC_025998.2, read on the forward strand.
ATCCTTGTCATAAATATTGGGTTCAAATTTCTGAATCCTTTCACAACTTTCATATTAACTTTAACCTTCTCTGTTGAGGTTGTTCAGCACATGTATGAGCACCTCTAATAGTCGGATTTTTCAAATCTTTCTTGCATGTTTGTACTAGTTCAACTAGTTCTTCATCATTTTGTCCTTTGTGCTACTCTTTCACCTCCTTTTACTCATTTGACACTTAAGCTTCCATAGTTTCATTGAGCGTCTGACTCAATATTTTATTTTCTACCATGTGGTTGACACTTAAGCTTCCATAGTTTCATTGAGCATCTGACTCAATATTTTATTTTCTACCATGTGCTTTTTATTTGTTTGACCATTTTATTGCCAACACGTTAACCATACAATATGTTGTGCCTTATTGTAATCTTATAAAAAGAGTCATCCCTTGAGCATTCCTTCTTTCATATTGCACTGTAGGGGTACCTCACCTTCTAAATTTTTTAGATCTGCCTCCATCTGGCTCTAAATTATTTTTTTGTGTAACATATCTGTGATTTGTATACCAATAATAGTTGATGGCAAAAATTTGTATCACCAACATTACATCCATTTATGTGGACATTGCCATCCATCAAATACTCATTCATTGTAAACCAGTCATGTCATGTACCAAACACCATCTTCCACCATAGGTTATCATCTGACCAGCCAATAAGATTTACATTTTGAATTATATTTTGGCACCCATATCCCCCATCCCAATCCCTAGAAGACACACAACCCAATAATTCTCGATTTAATAATTTAACATGATCTTGAGTTTCCTGCATATAAACACCTAAGAGATAATGAATTATATACAAGCAGGTAACTGTTTAACATCTAATTTGTTGATTAAAAATGAATTAAATCTCTTAAAATTGTTGACTTCATAAATTTGAAGAAATTTCATGGTTTGTATGGAAATCAATGTGGCCAATTAATTTCCATCATTCAGGGGCTTGAACAAAATCACAAATTAACAGTTACTTGTCTATTGAAGAATAACTACTAGATATATGAGGACTTGACAATTCATGAGTTCTAATATATCTGGAAAGTTTAGCATGTATCCTTACCTCTTTAGTTACCACATCTTATATAGTCTGTCATTTTACTCTTAGAGCTATCTCGGGACTGAGTTTTTATGTTCATGTTCTGCACGGAAAATTCTTTGGGGCACCTGTGATGTGCACATGAAAGATTGTGGGACCCACAAGTGCTGATTTGCTAATTTCTTAATCAACAGAACCCAATATATGGCAACAAATCCCAGTGATTTGCACAAAACCTCTTTTGCCACATGGCAAGAGAGCTGTTTGTGTGCACATAATAGGAGCCGCACAGCATTACTCATCCAACGTGTCTCTTATTAATTTGCTTGCTCAAGAGATGTGTGCTAGCACATCTGCTATGAAGCATCATTATGAGGGTTTTATTTATAGATTTAAGTCTCATGGAAAGGTTCTTTAGAGAATAAACACTATGATTCCTGGTAATAGAGTTTCTGATGCCTGAAAATAGGATTGCCTTGACATAATTATCTCTTAGAACATGGAAATATCATGCAGTGAGGCACGGCTGCCATGATTGGGACATAATTGGCCTTTACAATCATTATATTTGAAGTCTTTATAAGCATGAATCAATTATTCCTTGGACATAGTTGCAGTGAGAAAGATGCCATGGCCTTAGCCGATGTTATATCAGAATTTGCATTGAAAAGTTGCAGCTTAGCGATGGGAAGTTATGAATATTGTTCTCTACTAAAGATTGCTAAAAGACATCCTGGCACATTTGTGAAAGTTGCTTTTGTTATGAAGACTTTCTAGGGTTGTGCTGGTGAAGTTCACCTTTGGTATCAAGATCCTTTTCCACACCTTCTGATTTTGCAGTTTATAAAGGATTAAACCTCAAAATTATCCCAACAAATTTCCACAATAATGCACCATTCAGCAAAAGCTAGAAATACTTTTGTTTTCTACCTGGAAAAACATTGGGAAACTATTGAACTCGAGCAGCTCAAGTCAGAAGCTTTTTAGATTTGGTATATGTCCATAACCTGCTACTTTTAGACTTTTAGGGTCGCGTGCATCAGAGAGAGACGCAGAGGGGGCGGGGGGGTGTGGCTGATAAAGAATCTTGTCAGTTTCAATGGACTTAAAATTATTCTTTGATGTGACAGGGAGGCTAGAGTAAGGGAGCTTGTGCATGTGCTGTTAAGACTCATTGCCGTGGAGTTGGGACTGCCGCCTGTAACATGAGAATTGATTAACAGAATTGAGCTTGTGCACGTACTGCGAAGGCTCACTGCCGTCCAGTTGGGACTGCAGCATGTAACAGGAGAATTGATTAACAGAATTCCTTCAGTTGGATACTCTGTGCGCATACCCAAATTCATGCTGTGAAATCTCATGTAATGTATCGGCCCCCCAACACACCACCACCTGCACTGCTATCCCCCCCTCCCCAGCCCCCTGGGGTTCTGATTCATTGTAATTTTACTTATAATGTTTTGCTTGCCTTTTATGGAATGCAGTAAGAGCAATTTGTATTATTTCGGATGCATTATGTTTCTTTCGTTGTTCCTGTTTGTTTTCTTACTAATAACAATTGTTTCTTTAACGTCCTCTTCATCTCCGACTTTGTATGAAAGTAAGATTTGATGCAAGAACTATGGTTCTAACCAGTCACGTACAGATTTAATTTTGTTATATTAAAGTCTTGATGTTAGAAAATTCAGTGCACTTTATTGCTTCACTTGTCCTCTGCATTTATTTCTTCAAGCAAACTTCAAAAATATCCCTATGCGTAGTGTATAAATTCCATCCCTTTACGTTACAGGGCATAAGCTTTATTTTATTTTATTTTATTTTTGATTTTGTTCGTTAAATGAGGGTGAAGTATCTGTTGAAACAGACAATTAGTCCAACACATCTCTCTCTGTGTAATATGTGTGATACATCTTTTTTGTGTGCGACGTGTGATACATGTGTTGTGAGAGGGAGGGAGGGAGGGAGCTTTTCTTGTTTGTTTGCATGACAATTGGGATGTCCATTGCAGGAATGATTAGTGCAATAATCTTCGTAGGGTCCAGTTTGTTGAAGACCCCATTATCGCATTCTTTCCATAAGTACCCATAGACTTCCATCCTAGATGCAAGGAAGAAGTGATGGAGCCTAGGGTTTTGCAACAAAGACGGTAGAAAGCCTTCTGGAAGGCTGTCGAGGGTTCAAGCAAAAGTCTGGATGCTGCCCAAAAATTTCTGCATTGGATGCCAACTTTAGATTAGATCTGAATCAACATGCGAAGAAGGGAAAATAACGCATCAAGACAAGAATAAGAAGATAGAAGGAATGGGAAAAGAAGGTAAATGGGGCCAGCGGTAGACTATGGCTGAGTTTCTGTAACAACTCGGCTGTTGAGTTACATGCTCAGTACTTTTATTTATAAAATTAGCCACAGGTTCGTGCATTGCGTGCGGTCGGATGTATGAAAATTATTATTTAAATTATTAATAATAATTAATTAATATTTTAGAAATAAAAATTTTAATTATTATTTTAAAAATAATATTTTAAAAATAATATTTTATTATTAATTTTTTAAAAATAATATGTTATTATATAAATAATATTTTTAAATTAATAATAAAAATATTATTTTTTAAAATAATATTTTTATTATTATTTTAAAATTAATATTTTTTATTTCAAATTATTATTAATAATAAAATAAAGATAATTTTTTTTCTTTTTTTTTTTAAATATTTTTTTCTTTTTTCTTCCTTTCGCTGGTCCCATCCCGATAATGTCAAGATCTAGATCACGGCCATTTGTGCCGCCCCTTGTTCCTTCCCACCGCCATCCATGTCGGATGCATAAAAATAATTTTTTTGATGTTGTATTTTTATTATTATTCAAATTATTATTAATAATAAATTAATATTTTTAAAATAATATATTTATTATTATTTAAAAATAATATTTTTTAAAATAATATTTTATTATTAATTTTTTTGAAATAATTTTTTAAAAAATAATATGTTATTATTATAAATAGTATTATTAAAATAATATTTAGAAAAATAATAGTTTTATTATTATTTTAAAATTAATATTTTTTTCTTCTTCAAATTATTATTGATAATAAAATAATAATATTTTTTTACTTTTTTCTTTTTTCCTTCCCCTTCTCATTTTTTTAATTAATATCCTAGAAAAATAATATTTGAAATTATTATTATTAATAAAATAATAATTTTTTTTTCTTTTGTTGCCTAAATATTTTTTTTTCTATTTTTTTCTCCACTTCTCTTCTTTTCCTCCTGTCGTCTCCCCCCCACCCCCCACCCTCGTCTCGACCCTGGCTCTGGCGCTACCAAATCCCTTACCCTCCCTTCTTGAGCTCTCATGGTTCATATGAGCATCGACGATTGCCCCTCCCCTCGGCTCCGGCCTCACCCCATCGTTGTCTGCGTTGCAACTGTCGTTCGTGTTACATCCAATTCCATGCGACCATCAAACCCCCTCTCCTTCCCTCTTCTGGCTTCGACGCCACCAACCCTCCTCCCCTTTCCTTCCTTTCGTGGCTTCGTCCCGTCGCCATTTCCTCCTGTTTCCTTCTCCGACCTTGACGAATCTGAGCCTTCGTGGCTCTGCACGAGCATCGGTGACTGCCCCTCTCCTCCTCTAGCTCCAATGCCAACATCCCCCCTCCCCTCTCCTCCACTACACTGGCTACGGCACCACCAACTCCCCTCACCTCCTCTCCCTAGCCCTGGCCATGGGTGGTCGTCGGTGCTCGCACGATCGTCGGCTTGGAGCGATTGAATAGAGAGGCTTGGACGGTGGTTGGGGTTCGCTAGTGCTTGTGCGGAGCTATAGGGGACAACATGTCAGTGCCAATGTGGACACGCCATATGGCGTGCAGGGGGGAGCATAGGGAAGTTGAGTTGGCAATGCTCCGACGCTCCTTCGTAGACTATCATTTTATACATATACTAGCATAGTGGACGGACGATGTTCGGATCTATTGATTTTGTAAATGTAGAAGAATAGCCATCATAATAATAGATTCAACATGAAATAAACTATAAATATAATAATTTAGTTTATAATTTAATTAAAATAAATAGAAAAATAAATTAAGCATTCAAAGAAATAGTTTAGATCAAAAACGAATAATACTTATTGATCATCTTATCCAAAATTCTAATTAGTATGATATTAAATCTCACCAATATAAATTAGTGAGATAATTGGCATAGATTCTAGCAAAATGATGGTAAGGATTAATTATTCACAGGTTGAAAGATGTAAGATTTAATCAACAAATTAATATTGTAGACTAACTAAACTATTTGGGTGACATATTTGTTCAAGTTGTTTTTAGAACATAATACATGTAAAAGATATTCCTTCTAAACAAATCATAGTTTAGGAAAAAAAAATTGAGATTTTAGAGAATCAGCTACTTGGGCAGGTACTTCAAGAATAAAAATTTATTAAAATTCTGTAGTAAAATGATGAATAAATATAAATACTATTGAGCAAACATAAACTCTATAGAATAAATAGAATATTTCAAAATAAATATAAATAAATGAGCTTCTGTCCCATCCATATTAATAGCACGTGGGCTTTTATTTCATTTATATTAAATATTATTTTTAATATTTTTTCAAACCTAAAGGAATAGAAAAGAAGCTGTTAACATTTTATTTTATTTATCTATTCTATTATATATATTATATATATTTTAAAAATAATTAAAATTATATAAAATTATATGTGTATGGTGTGGATTTTAAGTTATCAAATAAATCTTGTGAAGATTGATGATTCTAATTCCACAAAGCCTCTTCATAAACCCATCATTTCTTATTATTTCTATCTTTAATCATTTTTAAACTTTTCCATCTCTTCTTCCTCTTCTCCTTTGATTCTCTTCTTACACACCTCTCAATTCTCCCAATAGCATGGACGACAATTTGTCCGTCAGTCACCACTGCCATCAATAATAGTAGCATCTTCGAGCTTGAGATGGAGCAAAAATATACAAATATAGTGATAGATGACGATCTTGTCAAATACCAATAAAAAAATTTTAGAGATCTAGACATTAATTTTTTTTAAAAAAATTATCTCCCTTAATGCTTAGAAAAGGAGATTATCTTTTAGATTTAAAGAAGCCCGAAATAGTTTGCAAGCTCTCTAACTTAATTTTAAAAAAATAATAATAATCTTTTCAATGAATGGGAAATATCATCCATTTGTTAATACTTTATAAATTATTGTTTTAATATTTGACCTATTGTCGGATGCATCTATACTTACACCATCATACATTAAATTGCCTGCACCCTTCTTTTTTCCCTCGGTCAACTCCCAATAAAAGTCAAATGCAAACGGATCATCTCCTCAAGCTACGTGTCACCCCAGCTAGCATGAGACTATGCCATACATCAATTCTAAAATATCAGACTCCATCAACAGTTAGATGTCAATCACCTGTATTCTAGTCATGTTTCAACTTTTGCTTTTGGTGTGAGAAGGATGGCTATTATCGAAAATCCTCTTGCTTTGGTAACAGACTGAGTGCATGTCCTATTGACCCGCTTGCCCCGAAGATCGAGTCACGATCCACTGACTTGTGGCTCCCTTCCACTTTTTTCAAAGCCCATGACATCTCCCTGTACTCCCTCATCCTCCGATGCATCCCCCCTCCATCTCCTCCCCTTCCCCCATCATTCTCCTCACTGCTGCTCCTATCTCCACCGCCCCCACCACCTCGTTCTCCTCCACTGCTGTGCCCCGCTACTGGCACCAGTTGTGCATCGAGGGTGCCTTCCATCCTGGATAGGTTTGCCTCGTCGTTGAAGACCTCATCACTAGTGGTGCCTTCATTCTCAAGACTGCCACCCTGCTCCGTGCCGAGGGCCTTGAGGTGCGCGGTGCCTTCATCGTCATCGATCGTGGTCCACTTGCCCCACATCCGAATGAAATGACTTGGGACCCGGTGGGAGATGGATGGCCCGATTGAATGAAGCAACTTTAGAGGACACTGCAGGAAAAAAAATTTAAAAATTGAGAGGGTTCAGATCGCTCTTCGCTAGCTGGCGGTGGAGTTGGGCCACGGCCTAGCTGACCTCCTCCTCATCCACTACACCCACGCCTGCAAATGTATCGCTCCGGCCGCCATGATGTCGGCCTTCAGGTTGGCGGTCCATTAGGGGTCTGCTTGCTCTACGTGGGTTCTTCCGATGCCTCTCCCTCTCTAAGCCTCCGCCATGATGGAAGCACCACCTTCCCAACCGAGAAGGCCCCCACTCCACACCGTCACTGACGGCATTCCCCAACCCCTTGACCCGATCTCCCTTGGCTGTTCCAACTCTCCCTCTAGCCAATCCGACTTCGAATCCCCCTCCTCTACCTCCACTGTCGCCGTCAGCCAGAGGCTCTCCTCCATCCTAAATAGATTCCACGTTGGCCACTCCAGTGCCTCCTGGACCCTCGGTGGCCCTCCCTCCCTGACGTCTCCCATGCCGACTTCCAGCCCTACCTCTCTGCGATCTTTGAGTCCTACTCCTACTTCGAGGATGACCGCAATCATAGTTCCAAGGAGACCGCCGCCCTCCTCCCCTCGGTGGTGCCGTGCATCTTTCGGCTCCTCCTTCGACTACTTTTGCTCCCCCTATGGCCTCGACGGCTCCATGATCAAGACCCTGCCCTTCTCCCTCTACTCCAAGTCCAAGGCCAAGTACCTAGCTGCCACCAATCGGGATTGCGCTATTTGTCTCCACATGCTCCCCCTCCTCTTCCATCATACCCTCGCCCTCTGCCCCTCCTTCCTCTAATCCCCCTACTGTCACCCCGTGACCCGCATCCGAGCCCTCTCCTCTCCATCCCTGTCCCCCTCCCTGGTCATTGCCCTCACCTATGCGGGAAAAGAAAATCCTCCACCACCATGTCCTCACCCTCCACCCCTACTTCCTCCCATCTGCAGAAGGTTGAATAAAGCGAGTCGCAAGGATACTATGGGAAAAAATAATAATAATAACAATAAATTAAAACTAAACATGTGATGCTATAGAGGATTACCCCATAAGCTTAGGTGTCCACACGAAATATAGCCTCTATTAATATGTATTGCTTTACTATATATATATAAATAGATTGGTAAAACCCTGATGCAACCCTAAATCGCAAATGACCTTTAGAAGCGTCTGGTTATCATGAACAGTACATGATCCATATTGCTGGTCACCAACGCTTTTTTTTTTGGTAAAGTAACTGAAGTTTTTTAACCATCTATTAGAGCTTGAAATAAATCATCAAACCCAGTAAGATTGAGAATAAATAAAATAATGGTATAAAATTTAAAACTAAATCGATCTGTTCTTGATTTTGATGAGTTGCAACATTTAGATGCATCATTCACTTCTAATGTGTTGATCTCATCCCTGAGGCTTTTATGATGGCATAACTTATGATACACCTTAAAATCGACCATAGTCAATGTGACACAACCAACCAATTAGAGTCTGACATGAATCAACTATGAAGTCTGCATCTTGGCCAATTAGTTTCTACCATATGGCCACTATGGAAAAGTGCATGGAGATGCCCGAATCTCTTCCGACTCGGATATAGTTGGCCCAAAATGACAAAATAACCTCCATTAATGTGAGATATACATCTCATTGTATGTTTTGGGCATGAGAGTAGTTATCCTTAATGGCATCCTTCGCACATCCCAAGATTTCGATCATTATGGGCTTCAGCCCTCGCCTATATAAACCACTCCTTAGGGTTTGTCAGAGTATGCCAATCAAGGCAATCGAGTTCCAAATCAAATCCACATCGAGTATAGAGTAGTGTATCTTCCTCGTGGACATATTGACATGGACTCTGAATCTCTTTCTCTCTCTGTCTTCCACTTAGAATCTCCATTGTTATCTTGAGATGATCTGACTTAGGTATCGACTGGTTCCTCTTTAGAAAAAAACTCGACAAGTGGGTTTCCTTTACATGTGGTGTTTTAGGGCCGATCCAGATATTGGAGCGAAGATCTAGCTATCATCAATCGCTTCGAGATCTCCCACTAGCTAACTGGGTTTCTGAACTGCCTTCTCTAGCTCTCTAACTCACTGTTTAGCTTGTTGGCCTAAGTCAAATGGATCCTCAATAGTAATAAATTACCGCTAGAGGAAGGGTCTTGATCCCTGCATTAGAGGTTTTGCTCAAAAGCAACCACCATGAGAGTAGGAAGGCACAAGCAATGTCATCCACTGCTCATCCCAATGTCCATGTAGATTCCAATAGCTCTATCTAGAGACCTCAAAGAGCTTTACCTTCTTTAGAGGCACATATAGCTCCAATGGTCATCACCGAGTAGTTCCAGCTCCTATAGTAGGTTCAGATACTGATCACATTAGGGCAGTGCTTGCAACAAGCAACTACCCAAATGTAGAAGTAGCAAATGATAGAGACTCGTTTGTCGGGTGACTATGTAGCCTTGGCAAGGCCGAGCCTTCCTCCTCCATGGAGCAGGAGCGAAGGCACCACTCCCACTCCTTTAGCTTCCTATGGGTATCGGTCCTCTCATTGAAGCCCAGAGTATCTCTCATCACCACCATCCTCACCCATAGAGGCTGAGGAAGGCACCCCACAACAATCACTTTTGTCCATGGAGCACTGGATGAGATAAGGAGTGCTCACCCTTCATTTCTTCTTCTTTCTTATAGGACTCGATTGCTGGTGATTCTCTATCTTGTTGACCCAAGGAGGCTTCTGCGAGAGGAGATAATTTCAATCGAAAGTTGCACAAGTTGGATCAATACCTCGAGGTGCTATGACAGCATCTACCAGACCTAGGGAATGATCTGGAGTTCTCCATCAAGTCTCCTTTCTCAGTGTGGATCATAGAGGAGTCCATTCCTCTTCGATTCAAGATGTCGTAGCTCGAGACCTACGATGGCACCATTGATCCTTACAACCACCTGGAGAGCTAAAGGCTCTCATGATGCTCTAGGAGGGACCGACTCAATGATGTGCAAGACCTTGCATGCCACTCCTTAGAAGGCTACAGGGATGTGGTACATCAGACTTCAGCGAGATTTGATTTATTATAAGAGGAAGAAAGAAAGTAGCATACATACATTATCCTCAAACATGTTGTTGCCCAGCTAGACAATCCAAGAGGAGGAGTGAATTGAATTTTTAAAAAATTAAAATAAGTATTTATAATTTTTTTAAACACATTAAGTGAGGTGTAGTGAATGCAAGAAATCAAAGTATGCAAATAGAGACAATAAGGCACACATACAAACACAAGGATTTTTATAGTGGTTTGGTGCACTTCAAGCACCTATGTCTACTTTTCAAGCTGCACTGAAAAATTTTTACTATAATCTCCTGATTATCATGTGATTGTTTTAGCTAGGTTCATAATCTAATCCAATCAATTTTTTGTAATCATCAACCAAAATCTTTATGAGTCTTTTCCTAGTTCTCAATCCAATTCTTAGGCTTGGGTCAAGTCTTTCTCCAAGTTTCAGACCATTTGATACTTGTTACAAGAAATTTCAAAGTACAAAAATTTTCTAGCAAAAAAAGTTTCTTAATAAGCTAATGGAAGTCATTGATACTTGCTTAAAGAAAACTTGAAAACTTTGCACTTGATGCACACACTTCTCTTCTTGATTGTATTCACAAAATTCAAGAGCTTTGATTGTAAAGTTAGTGAATACTCTTGAATACATTCAAAGCTGAAAGTAGGCTTCTTTTTCTTTTTAATAGCTTTTTCTATAGTTCACCTAGGTTCTCTTATATTTTTAAATAAGTTTTTGGTCATTTATTGCTGTTTGAATCCAGAACTAGCATTTTTGTCCATTGGAGACCAAAACTAACCATTACATCAAATTCTAGATGTTTCTATATTTTTTATAGAATAATTTGTTGTGGTTGTCAGAAGCTCTGAAGTCGACTCGCAGAGCTGAAGAGTCGACTCATGAAGCATAAGAGTCGACACGAGTAGATAAAGAGTTGGCTCTTCTTTAAGTCTTCAAAAATCAACTTTTTATCTTCCTTGAGAGAGTCAGCTCGTTAGAGTGAAGAGTCGATTTGTGAAGTCTAAGAGTCAACTTGTAGAGTCCATGAGTCGGCTCTTACAGGATGTGCCAAAAAATAGTTCTTTGTTCCTTTGAGAGAGTCGACTTGCAGGTTCCAAGAGTCGACTCATCGAAGTATGCCAGTCCTTCTGTTGCCAGAGTTGACTCTTCTAAAGTAGAAGTCAACTCCTCCTTAAATTGGTTTTTCTCAATAAATCCATCTCCTATCTTAGTTTTTAAGGTTCAAAATCATTCCAAGTGACTTGAATGCTTATTAGTAGTGTTAGCTTCCTATAAAAACATTTTCAACTAAACTTCAAAAATATTTATTTCTTTTTATACTCCAATATTGAGTAATCATTAAAATCATTCTTTGGGTCAACAAAATATTGAGCATAAAGATAAAAAGATAACTAAAAAAATTGCTCAAGATTACATAATGTATCACTTTAAAATTGAATGTATGAACAAAGATAAGAAATTCAGTGATTTTTAGAAGTTTTCAGAGTTTGTTAGAAATTTAAAAAATTTTCTTCCCCTTTTTATAAGAAATTTGGATTAGAAATCATTTACTCTCCTTAATGTAAAACTCTCCCCCTTAGTTCATTGCTCTTGATACCATCTTAAATGCTCTTAAATGCTCAACATTGATTTCTCTCCCCCTTTTAGTCATCAACAAAAAGAGTTGCTTGCATAGCATAAAAGGATAAGTGATAAAAGAATAAGAAGGCCAGAGCACAAGACAGAAATAATGAATATAAGAAAAACTTCATTGCATAGCTATTGTACTATTACAAAAATGTGTATTGTCTTACAAAATGCTACACTAAACAATACACGAGGTAAGAGTTTCATGCATCAAAGACAATCATAAGCAATTAAAGTAAATGATAATATAAGAAAGACAACCTAGTAAACCTAAACATCCTGCTCATCGTCAGAGAGAAGCTCGATGTCGGTCGAGGAGCTTGCTCTAGATGAAGAGGGGGCTGTTCTCCTGTTTCGGGTCCTCGCAAAGGGCCCTATGCCCAGAAAAGGAAAATCTATGTTAGACATAATGATAGATCTAAAAGATAGCCTAGATGAGGTCTTGGGCTAAGAATAGAAAGGTTGACTAGGAGTGGGTGGAGGTCTAGGAGGTGAGATGCGAAAGCAACCAAAGGCACTAGCAATCAATGAAAAAGAAACAAGGGTCTCCAACCAATCCTATAGACGTCTAATGATGGAGAATAAGAATCTGATACCATCTTACTGAGATAAAATTGCAGTGTTGATCCTAATATGCAGACATGCTGCCTCCTATGCCAAATTAGATACAATAATAGTCATCAGACCTTTGGCTTTGACATCTCTTTAATGCCTCAACCCAGTTAGAAATTAGTCGCATCTCATGTCTGAGCTCATTGTGCTGTCTCTGCATGTCTTGCCTGAGCTCATTATACTGCCTTTGCATATCGTGCCTGATCCTTGTCAAAAGTATCTCTATCAGCTTATGTAGAGTCTGCTCATCTGAAAATATTGAGTTGGCTTGCTGTGGTGCCTAAGATGGAGGGAAAACCATGTGATCCATAGGTGTAGCTGGTGAAGTTGCCACTGGTGGTGGTGGTGGTGGAGTTTGGGGCTCTCTCTCAATCTGAGGCTCACTAGGTCAGATCTCATCATCATCTCTGACAGCTTCCTATCCTGATCCTCTACACCAAGCGACTCTTCAACTTGCGATACCCCATCCAGTGGAGTGACTGCTCATTGTAGCGATCGGAGTGCATCAAGATCTTGGAGATCTCTTTCTTAAAGTTACTCCAAACTCCCTAAAGATAAGTGTAAGCACTATTCTATAAGGCAAACAGGCTCTCGCTCTCCCTGCTGCCTCTTTCATCTACTCCATCATCATTTAAGGAAGGTTCATAGGAGTCCCTTGAATGAGATAGTACATAATGGCAATATCTCGCTCAGTCACCTAGTTGAATCTTCCTATCTTTGAAAAAAAGATTTTGCTGATAATGTGGTGAAGAAGGCACATTTCCACAGACAGTTGGTTTGCAAGCAACACTTCAATCTCACCAAAATCATCTCTCTCAAGAATGCATTGAAGACCTTCACTTTTGTCTGTTAATATAGCCATGCAAATACTTACCCTTGGCATTTGTAATATCTGCCCTAGCCTCCTTTCACTGATTACAATGAGCACCCCCTTGACAAAGATTCCAAAGAACCAATCCGATTCTTATGTTCTTAAAGAACTCCATGACTAAGCTAGGGTAGGTTAGCACCTCAAGAAAACAAATCATTTCCTAGCCTTGCCGCATAATCCACTCGCCAATCTAGAAGTTCCTCATCTCAAAGAAAGCAAAATTGACCTTTCTCCCAATTGTCACCACTCTAGTGGCCATGTATGCATGGGAAGGAGAGGAATGAGAAGGGGACGACACTATTCGGCACTCCTCCACATTGTTTTTTGCTTTAGACCGATGCTTGATGAATTCTTCAACCAAACCCTCTTTGCATGGACAGCAAGTTGCTTTCTTGGCCCCATCTTGTACGAATTAAGCCGAAAAATAAGGGCAAATGCAATGGAACTGAGATTTGGAGGAGAAAGAATTAGGGAGGGTTTTCAAATGAGAAGACTAAAAAAAAGTCAAGTGGGTGAGTAAATAGGAATTTCGAAAGTTACATTAAAAAATAGGATCCCGATAGGCGAGTCGACTCGAGTTTTCCTATGGGAGTCGACTTGGGCTATGAGTCAATTTGTAGTCTCTGTAAGAGTTGACTCAAGCCCAGTCTCAGTTTGAGAAATCAACTCATACTGATCAGGAGATGATTCCAAACAACTTGAGATGACTCAAATCAATAAGAATTAGAAGAATTGACTTAGAAATGATTGAGAAAGCAAGGAGAAAGAAGGAATTTTTGAATTGAGCGCACTATCTAAAATAGATCATAAATTTCTAATTTATCTTTAATCATGCTAAATCTACCATCATTTAAGGGTTGGATAATTATGTCCTCTAATTGTCTATTAGTACATACAAATCAAGTACAATGTCATTATTTTGCACATGATCTTGTATGAAGTGATATCATATTTCAATATGTTTAGTTCTGTAGTGCTCAATTGGATATTTAGTTAAGTTTATAGCAGTAGTATTATCACATCTTATAGATATTTTATTTTATTCAATACCATAATCCTTGAATTATTGTTTAATCCAAAAGATTTGAGCATAGCAATTCCCAATTGCGACATACTCAATCTCGGCTATGGACAATGCTATCGAATTTTACTTTTTGTTAAACCAAGAGATTAAGTTTAACCCTAAGAATTGACAACATCCACTGGTACTCTTTCTATCAATTTTACATGTTCCATAATGAATATCAGAATATTCAACCAAATTAATAGAATACTTAGAATACCATAAACCAAAATTTTGAGTACCCATTAAATATCTAAGAATTCTTTTAACAGCAAATATATGAGGTTCTTTAGCATTAGACTAAAATCTAGCACATATGTATAAACTAAACATTATCTCCAGCCTACTTGTGATAAGATAAAGTAAAGACCAATTATATCTCTATAAAGCTTTTGATTAATACTTTTACCATTCTTATCTTTGTTAAGTTTGCATGAAGGGCTTATGGGTGTGCCTATTTCTTTTGCACTCTTTATCCCAAACTTTTTAAGTATTTCCTTGATGTACTTAGTTTAGTTGATGAAAATTTATTTATTTATTTATTTAATTTAAAGATTAAAAAAAATTCAGCTTCTCCATCATTCTCATATCAAATTCTCCCTGTATTAGCTTCGCAACTTCTTGGCAAAGTGTTTCATTAGTAGTATCGAAAATAATATCATCTACATATATTTGAACAACTAGCAAATTATTTTTTTTTATTTTCAAAGATAGAGTAGTATCTATACTACCTTTAGTAAAATTATTTTTAAGTAAAAATTTATTTAATATATCATAATATACTCTTGGTGCTTGTTTTAAACCATATAACACTTTATTGAGTTTGAAAATATGGTTTGGAAAAGTATGATTTTCAAAACTAGATGGTTGCTCAATAAAAACTTCTTCAATAATATAATCATTTAAAAAAATACTTTTTACATCCATTTGATATAATTTGAAATCTATGTAGCAAGCAAATGTAAGTAATAGTGTAATTGCTTCTAATTTAGCTATAGGAGAAAATATTTCATCAAAATCTATTTCTTCTTCTTGATTATCTTCTTTTATAACTAATCTTACTTTTTTTTTCTAACTACATTATCTTTTTTATTCAATTTATTTTTGAATACCCATTTTGTTTCTATTATTGGGTGATCAATTGGCCTATTAGCTAAGGTCCAAACTTTATTCCTCTCAAATTGATTTAATTTTTCTTGGATAGCAAGCATCTAAGTTGAATCATTTTCAGCTTTCTTTACGCATTTGGATTCAATTTGAAAAGTAAAAGCAAGATACTCATAAAAAATCTCTAAAAGAAGCTCCTGAAGGATCACTTATGATGAGACCTCTTAGATGACTATGTACATACCTCCACTCCTTGAGCAAGTTATCATACTCATTGTTGATATTTTCTTTAAGATTTTTTTCTTCATCATTTTTGACTTCTTCTCCTTCATTTTGATTGGGCCTATTTTTCAAGTTGAGATCCTTCATCTCTTTTTGCAGATTTTCTACATCATCATCAACAACATTTTCTTTTCTCAAAGGTAAATTATTAGTTTCATTAAACATAACATGTATAGATTCTTCAATAATCAATATTCATTTATTGAAGACTCTATAAGCCTTACTAGATATAGAGTGTCCAAGGAAGATATCTTCATCCAACTTAGCATCAAACTTATCTTTATCATTATTTAAGATATAATATCAATAATCAAAAATATGAAAGTAGCTTACATTAGGCTTTCTACCTTCCCAAAGCTCACAGATTTTTTTTTTAAAATTGGCCGGATTAGGGCTCTATTCAAAATGTAACATATAGTGTTTATAGCTTTAGCCTAAAAATATTTTGAGAAACTTCTTTCACATAATATGGTATGAGCAATTTCTTTGAAAGTCTAATTTTTTCTTTCAACAACTCTATTTTATTGAGATATTCTTGGTGCGAAAAGATTATGTTCAATACTATTTTCATTGTATAAATTTTTAAAACTTTGGTTTTCAAATTTGATGTCATGATCATTTTGAATACAAACAATGATTAGATTCTTTTCTTTTAAAATTTTTCTTTAAAACTTTGAGAATGTAAAAAAAGCTTCATTTTTATGTACCAAAATCAGAACCTATGTAAAATATAAAAAATAATTTATAATCATAAGTCCATATCATTTTTCTCCTAAGCTTGTAGTCCTAATGGGTCTAAACAAGTCCATGTGAATCAATTCTAAGAGCTTAAAAGTTGAAACAATATTTTTGGGATTGAAAAATCTTCCAATTTATTTTCATATTGACATGAATCATAAATCCGATTCTTTTCAAAATTTAATTTTTTGCAAGACTTTAACTAAATCTCTTTTAATCAATTTTGACATCAAATCTATGCCAGGATGATCTAATCTACGATGCTATAGTCAATTAGTTTCTTTGATTTTAGTATCCATCACAACAAGATATTGACCACTCATTATGACAATCTCATCAAGATCAACCATATGATGTGGTCATGTCTATGTCCAATAAATTTTATTCCTTAATCAAAAAGATTTGAAACTAGGTGCATGGAAGATTCAAAAGTAAGTGGAAAATATTTATCATATAATCGATTTATGCTGAGTAAATTATTCTTTGAAAGATCAACTAGTAAAATATTATCAATAATGGTAGAGGGAGTAATACTTATTTTACCAATTCTAGTGATTTTTTCTTTGCCATCATGGCCAAAGATTACTACTCCTCTTTCTTTTCTCTAAAGAGTGATAAGCTAATCTTTATCACCAGTCATATGTCTTGAATAGCCACGTCAAGGTATCATCTTTTTTTTGTTCTATGTGCTGTAAGACACTCTTACAAAATAGTCAAGTAATTGATTTAGGTATCCAAGCTTTCTTGAGTCCTTTAAGATTAGTAACTAAGGATCCTTTTAGAACTCAAACTTTCTTAACTACTTTACCATTTAACTTTCTGAAATTGCAGGAATAAGCTTTATGTCCTATTTTTTCATAGTAAAAATAAGTGACTTTTGAAGTAGCATGCGATGAGGAACTAGTAAAAAAGTTTTTCAAAAACTTTTGTTTGTTGTTAGGATTAAAATTAAGACCGGCTTTATTGAAAACTATTTTTGGGTTGCTCAAAATTTTTTAGAGTTTTGTAAAACTACATGTAAACTTGTTAACCAAAGGTTTAAGCTTTTCTACTTCCTTCTTTAGAGAATCATTTTCTTCCATCAAAATCTTATTGCTTTGTAAAATCTCCTTTTTTTTCTTTTGACAAAGAATAATTTTTTATGTTCAAATCTTATTTTTCAAATTGATTTTCTTGAATTCATCAAGCAATTCATGAAAGGTATCTTGAAGCTCATCAAATATAAAATCTAAAGTGTGTTCAGATTTTACCTCATCCTCTTATGCAATGAGACACAAGTTTGTAATATTCTAATTTTCTTCATCAAAGTTGGATTTCTCACTGTCACTCCATGTGGCAACTGTTGCTTTCTTCTTTGTCCTCTTGCATGGCTTGTTTAGAGTTGGACAATCGACTTTGAAATGCGTTCTGCTTTCTTATGCTCATAACAAAGAGGTTGCTCCCTCTCTATCCTTTTCCTTGCTTGGTTCTCTCAGTTGGGTTCTAGTCATGTAGCGGATCATGGACTTCAAAAATTTTTAATATGTATAAAAAGATTTTTAGCACTTAAAACCAGCATACCAAAACTCAAACCCTAGAATCACCTTGTAGACTCTAATCAAACTATTCAAGCATGTAATAGGATAAAAATTATACTTCCTAAAAAAGATGATTAGATGATAAAATGATATCCACAATGCTCCAAAATAGAAGTCTTCCAATGGTGATCCACACGAAAAATGATCAAAGTCTTTCCCAATCGAAATGGTGTTGCAGTCTTTCTTCACAAAAATGCTACTGATGTCTTTCTCCAAGAAAGAATCGCACCACTACTTATTTTCCTTTGATTCCTTCACTTGGACTATGACAAGAATCTCTTCTCAAGAGATCTCACCACCTAGAGTTTGGTTTTGTACTCTAATATATAAAAAAAATCAAATCCTAGGTCAAGCAGCCCTCACTTGCCTTTTTCTCTCTTCTTCTCTCTCTTTCTATTTTTTCCTCTCTTCTTTTTCTTAATTTCTTTCAAATTTTTTTTGCTTAATCCTCACTTATATCATGCTCAAATGCCAAGATATCTCTTCCAAAATCTGTAAGGGGCATCCCCTATAAATAGAAAATGAAGAGGTGCATGGGTCTCCTAAGGGGCGCCAACTCTTGGTGCTCCACCTTCTCACATGTGGAAATGAATCCTCATGCAAGAATAAATAATGTGGAGGAGTCCCAAGTGCAGAAAAATTTCTCCTCTTTCACACCCAAAAATATCATATATTAATAGAGTGTGAAAAAAATAAATGGAGTGGGAAATAAAGAGATATATTAAAAGAATGACTCTTCTTTTACCACACCCATAAATTTTGGCATTGAATTCAGGTGGGTGACATGAAGAACCTCTTTCACACATGAAACACTTCTAGGTAAAGGCAAGAAACTAATTAAATATGGACCTAATCCAATTAGGTTCAAGGCAACAGGTTAAGTCTAACTCAAACACTTTGAACTAACCAAATTGAAAACTTAGATTAACACAATGTGCTAGCATATCAAATTAACCCTTAGAACTTACAATAAGTTAAAATAAAATTTGATCAAGATCAAATTCTAAAATGTATAACCTATTGGGTTCTAAATCTAGCCAGCAGTGGATCCAGGTTCTTGATTTAATCCTAATCTGATTAGATTAGGTCAACCAAATTGTACCAATTAATCAGAACTCTTTCTAAATAATTTTTGAATTAAACTCTTTTAATTCTTATGAGTCCACAAGTTAAAATTGATATCTAGCAACATATCATGACTATCTGAAAGAGATAAAATTTGATGAAAATATCATAATTATCCTTCAGTGGTAAGTTATCATGTAATTCAATCCTTTAGTCATACATCCCAAACGAGCAATGGATATGGAATCATGTTAAAATCAAATGCTCAACTATATGTATCTCGATCAGAAAGTGATGATTCAGTTGATGATATATTAGAAACTTCTTTTTAATTATCATTCTGCTTTGGCCAAAGGCTTCTCGAATCATCATCTTGTGAGATCACATAAGATGTTCACTTTTCTTACTAGGAGTAACCGATCCCTTATTGACCACTCACAATCTCTATGCACACTTCAGCATATTAAAAATACCCCACACAAAGATCAAAGAACCAAGTTAGGGAATGAAATAAAATATAGATTCAGGTACATAAGGTATCATGGTGATCTCAAATCTAAGGATCACTTGTACAACTCCTACTAGAGAACAACTAGTTGACATGCAAATAAAGCTCCATTAGATGTTTTCTCGTAGGTCAATTCAGTGAACTCATTCTTTAATGAGCATCCATATCCTTATATTAGTGTCACACACAAGTGGTTGTAAGATCTGAAGAAAATATGCGATAGTGCAGTACATGCAATTTTAAAATTTTATACAGTAAAAATAATAGATTAAATAATTTAATCCTAATTACATGTATAAAATCTAATCTTAAACTACCACATCAAGATCTTTGATATAAAAAATATGAGTTTAGATTTAAAAATAAAAATTACATCAATCTCATTGATGCTGAAATTCTAGATCTAACTATTAGATCTACAATAGGAATCAAAATAAGTTAGAGATCATTACCAAATAAATTTTGATCTTGATCTCTTCTGGTCCAACGGTTGGAGAGGGTGTTCTTCAGATCACTCACAGCCACACGAAGTCATCTGACATCTATAGAAAAATCCACACGAAGACTAACACAGATCAGGGGCTCAGAGATGCTAGTCTGTGAATAACTTCGACAGCTGATCTATTTCTTCTCCTACAAGCACCTTGGACACTCATAAGTGAGACTCTAAAAATAAAAAATCAGTAAGATAATTGATTATGGGATGTCCAAGGGAGGGGACCCCTTTTTATAGACTAGAAATTAGGGCTTTTCAAGGAAGGGTGCCATAAATCAACACCAAAATCTCCTTTTGGCATCCCAAAAATTCCAAAAAAGATTTTAAGATATGGAGAAGGAATCTAAAGTCCTACATGCCAAAAAATTTCTCAAAAAAAAAAATAAAAAAATAAAATGACACCAATAATATACCATATATGAAAAATCTCTTTCCTAGTCTGCATCTTATCTCTAATTCAGATCGCATTCGAATTAGGCAAGAAATAATATTATGACTCATCAGTTATTGCTGACCACCCTTATTAGATCTTCTCTCATGATGCCAAAATCACAACCCAAATCCAATTAGACATGGATCCAGATATGGCACAAAAGATAAGGATAGAGTCCTAGTTTGACTTGGACTCTTCGTTTCTAATTTAATTCTAATCCAAATCAAATTTGGATTGAAACCACTGATAGAAATGAACCTAATCTAATTAAAAATATAAATATCTCATCAAATTTTTAACCCAATTGAAATTAGCTGAGTCCAAACCCTGATCGAATCAGGATCAAATTTTTTTTATAATTAAGTTTAATTATATCAATCCCAATCTGAGTCGAACTGAATCTAATTCAGTTAGACTTATTCCAAAACTCTTTATTCAATCAAATTGAGTCAATTAGTAATCTAATTACTAATTAATTCTCTATGAATGGTAGAGTCTTAGTCCCAGTGGGACTCTCTTATAGAGTCCGAGTCCAAGTAGGACTCTTCACCAGAGTCATAATCCAATTGAACTTTTTCAGCTATCAGATCTGACCAAGTCTTCTAATGCGTATGATCCCATATGTTTGAACCTAAGCCAATAGCATAGAAATAACTTTCTATATTAATCGATATAACCATCTAGCAATGATGATCTGATGATCGGATAGGTCAAAGTATTGCAAAGCAACCTTCTAGAACCTACTGGTGTATGGTTATCGTATAATATATCCCTTTGACCCAAATGCTCAAGATGACGTAGGATTTAACTGTCAACCTTAATTAAGTCGACAACATTGTATTTCAACCTTTCAAATCTATCTCATGGATTATCCTGATCAAGATTTTGCTAAATTGAAATACACTGATGCATATCCTTTATCAATTTAGAGGGGTCAATTCTATCTTAACTCACACACCGACTTGATAAGTACTTGACTGCACCCAGTATCCTTTCATCACTAAGTTAGAAACTCAGATGATCTGATATTAAAGTACAGTGAGTTGCTTACAAGTCACCATGGTGGTCTCAGGCTAGAGGGACACTTATATCCATATTCTTCACGAGCTACTCTTGACAGCAAAGTGCTCGACATATGATTACGTTCGATGTGAATGTACTCCTACATTCCATCTGCATGCCATAACAGTGTTTCCACACTCTTTGATTAAGAGGACAATAACTCATATGGCACATAATAATCTACACTTGATATCGCTATCATCCTAATAATAGCGTATTGTTTGGTTGCGAATATTTTTAAAGACTTAACGACAAATCCTCCTCTATCGATTAATAATATTCCTAAGGACTTCATTACAATATAGGAGTTCAAAGATGATCAATTTATAATAAAAATATCAAATAATTTTTATTAACAAAAATTTATATATAATTTATAAGATGTGCACAATCGTCTAACGATTGGCTTTGGGACATATTTTTCAACAACTTCCACTTGGACTAAAGTCAATCGTGTGGAGAAATTCAGTGCAGGGGTAAAATGGTAATTTTAAAATTTTTTTAAAATCATTATTTTATAGTAAAAATTATTAATTAATCCAATTAATTAACATGAATTTATCCTACACTAGGATCTAAATATGATATATAGCATGCATTCATTTAAATTTAAAATTCAAATTCGAACAGTAAATACTTTACTATAATATGTTCAAAATATAATACCTTTGTGCGGGTAGTAGATCGCCGCAATCTGATCACCTTCAGGAGAGTCTGATCATCGTGATATAGTCATACAGTGTGTCTGGCCTCTGCGGATCATCCACACGAAGCTTCCGGTCTGATCGACTCCTCATGAGTGCTAGCTCGTTGTAGAGCCCTTTTGACGGTCGATGCTGATCGAACTCCTTCGATCGATGTCTGTCGATTCTTCAGATGCTCTGGATTGTCAACAGACGTGCTTGAGAGGATGTTGAAGATCTCCCTAAGATTTTATGGGCTCACGACACTCGTAGCTCACTTTCTCACTTTCTGAACCCTAGGTTAAAACTCTAGGGAATTCACTGGAAACCTTGCACCCACTTTTCTTTTTTTTTTTTTTCTTTTTCTCTTGGAAGGATATGGACTTCCTTCTCATGCACAAGACTTCTCATGCCCCAAAATTTTTCTCCAAAAATCTTCTACTTGCACACCCCACTCTTCTCCTCCTTTTATAACAACGTCAAACATCTTATCCAAAAGAAAGGATAAAGATGAGTAATTGCACATTTGAATTCAAATCAAATTTTGAATTCAAATGGATACCAACTTATCCCTTATCCACTAAAGGTGTGAGGCATGGTTTAAATTATGCAAGGAGTAATTTCATGAGAAACCTTTTCTCATGTAATAAATGGGGCGTAAAAAAAGGGATAAGGTGCAAAGATTGATTGCCCATTCAAATTCAAACTTTATTTTGAATTTGAATGGCCAACCAATCATCCTTATCCATTCATATGGCACATTAAAGTGGGGCATGGAGAGGGCTTGGCATGAGGAAAAAATTCATGAGAAGTTCCTTCTCATGAATTCAAATGGGTGCAATGGAAGTAAGGTGGCGCATGGAGATTGGGTCAAGGTGGTTTAATTATTTAAACCAACCTAATTGAACCAAATAAGTTAGGTCCAATTAGACTAATTTAAATCCAACTTAATTAGGCTTAATTAGGTTCAATAAAATCCTAATCAAATCAGGAATTGACTAAGCCCAATCCCTGATCAAGTTAGGGACCAAACCATCTCGACGATTAGGTCAACTCTTAACCTAATCGGGTCAAACCCAACTGAATCCAATTCAATTGGACTTGATCCAAAATTAGTTACTCAATCAAATTGAGTTAATTAACGATCAAATCACTAATTAAACCT
This sequence comes from Elaeis guineensis, assembly GCF_000442705.2. Classification (NCBI taxonomy): domain Eukaryota; kingdom Viridiplantae; phylum Streptophyta; class Magnoliopsida; order Arecales; family Arecaceae; genus Elaeis; species Elaeis guineensis. Next base: position 80,837,101 of record NC_025998.2, read on the forward strand.
CTCATAAATACTGAGTCCAAATTCGATGTGCAATCAGACATCAGAATTCATCGATATGTAACCCTGATCGAAAAATCCCAACCAGTGGGACTTTTGACCCCGGTACCCATAATGTGTGGAACTCGTGATCAGAGAATCTTGATTCTCGATCACTGAGTCCCAAACATGTAGGATTCTACATCAGCCATCAGATCAGATAGGAACCTCTAATGTGTGTGACCCCGTAGGTTCGAACCTAAGCCGGTAGCACAGGAACCAATTCCTGTACTAATCAAAGTGACCATCTAGCAATGGTACCCAACGTCTGGATAGGTCGAAGAGTCACAATCGCAACACTCAGAACCTACATAAATATGGTTACTGTATAATTTATCCTTTTGACCCCTGTATTTAGGATGACTCAGGGTTAAACTGTCAACCCTGATCAGATCATCCGAATCGTGCTCAACTCAAACAGTCCTGTGACTCCTCACAAGGACTACCCTGGCCAAGATTTTGCTAAATTGAAACACGACTGTACACAGCTCCTAAATTGGAGTGGTTAAATCATCTTGACACACGCACCGACAAGTCAAGTACTTGACTACACCCAGCAGCCTTCCATCACTGAATTAAAAGTTCAGGTAGTCCAGTGCTTAAGTGCAGTGAGTTGCTTGCAAGTCACCGTGGCGGTCTCAGGTCGGAGGGATATTTATACCCATATTTCATCAGAGCAAATCTTGACAGCAGAAATAGCTCCAGAGTCGGTCATGTTTAGTGCAGATGTACCCTTATATCTCACCTGTATGCCATACCAGTATCTCCACACTCATTGGTTAAGAGGACAACCAACCTATATGGTACACAACGACCTATGCTTGATAAACATTATCGTCCTTGGTAACAACATATCATTTGATCGCGAACAGATTTAAGGACTAAACGATAAATCCTCTTTTGTCGAGTCAAATAGTCCTAAGGACTTCACCACAACATAAGAGTTCATTAGAAGATGAAATATTTTGTGATGAAAAAAGTCAAAATAATTTTTATTAATTCATAATTCATGTACAAATGAGCACAACCGTCAACAGACCGATGATTGGCTTTGGGACACTATTCCCAATAATCTTCCACTTGGCCTAAAGCCAATCGGTGCAGTATCTAATACCCATCTTCGACTTGTTGTTGTCGAACTCCTTCACCGCAATGGCTTTAGTGAATGGGTCAGCCAGGTTCTCCTTCCCGTCGATCTTCTGAAGATCGACATCACCTTGATCCATAATTTTTCGGATGAGATGGTAGCGGCACAGAATATGCTTCGTCCGCTAGTGTGCCTTTGGTTCCTTCGCCTGAGCAATAGCTCTAGAGCTGTCACAGTAGAGCAGAACTGGACTAACAAGGGAGGGTGCTACTCCGAGCTTGGTGTTGAATTTTCTCAGTCACACCGCTTCTTTGGCAGCATCTGATGCAGCGACATACTCTGCCTCGCAAACTGAATCAGCCACTGTGTGCTGCTTGGAACTTTTCCAGCAGATAGCCCCACCATTAAGGGTAAAAATAAATCCCGACACACTTTTGCTGTCATCGTGATCAGACTGGAAACTAGAGTCTGTAAACCCTATAAGTCTCAAGTCTGATTCACCATAAACAAGCCACTGGTCCTTAGTATTTTTTAAATACTTCAGGATGGTTTTAACAACCTTCCAGTGATTCTCCCTTGGATCAGATTGGTATCTACTCACTACCCCTAGTGAGTATGCCACATCTGATCGTGTACATGTCATGACGTACATGATAGATCCCACTGCCGAAGCATATAGAATCCTACCCATACGCTCTCTTTCTTGAGGTGTTGTCGGACAATCCCTCTTTGAGAGAGAAGTTTCATGGCCTATCGAAAGATAGCCTTTCTTAAAATTCTTCATACTGAACTTCTTCAGCATAGTATCAATGTACGTGGATTGAGATAAACCAAGTAACCTTTTAGATCTATCCCTATAGATCCTCATCCCTAGGATGTAGGAAGCTTCTCCCAGATCCTTCATGGAGGGACATCATTCCCGATTAAGAGAATATCATCCACATACAATACAAGAAATACTACTACTGGACCATTAGCCCACTTATAAATGCATGTTTCTTCTCCGTTCTTAACGAAGCCATACGTCTTGATCGTCTTATCAAAACGTATGTTCCAACTCCGTGATGCCTGCTTAAGTCCATAAATGGACCTCTGTAGCCTGCACACCTTAGACTCATCTATGGATGTGAATCCTTCAGGTTGTATCATATACACCTCTTCATCCAGCTCTCCATTTAGGAAAGCTGTCTTCACATCCATCTGTCAGATTTCATAGTTCAGATGGGCAGCTATCGCAAGCATAATCTGAATGGATTTGAGCATTGCCACAGGAGAAAACGTCTCGTCATAGTCTATACCATAACATTGACTATATCCCTTGGCAACCAGATGGGCTTTATAGGTTTCCACCTTTCCGTCTGTGCCTCTCTTCCTCTTGAAGACCCACTTACACCCTATGGGTTTTACTCCTTCGGGTGGGTCAACCAATATCCACACATTGTTGACCTTCATGGACTCCATTTCGGATTTTATGGCCTCCAGCCATTTCTCAGAGTCGGGTCTCTGCATTGCATCCATGTAGGTGATCGGATCCTCATCATTTTCATCAAGTTCGATAGGATCGCTGTCCCGGACCAAGAAACTATAGTATCTGTCCAGTTGACATGGTACTCTACCAGATCGCCTTAAGGGTGCTTGAACAATGGGCTCTGGATCTGATCTAGCCAAATCTGATTCAGGTTCAGTAACTTGTGTCGGTTTTTTCACCTGCCGAACTTCGTCAAGTTCGATCTTAGAGGCAACAGTCCCTTCACCAAGGAACTTCTTTTCCAAAAAGATTGCGTTAAGGCTGACAAACACTTTTTGCTCATCAGCTAGGTAGAAGTAATACCCTTTGGTCTCTTTTGGGTACCCTATAAAATTACACTTGTCAGACCTAGGTCCAAGCTTGTCCATAATTAAATATTTAACATAAGCCGGACACCCCCTAACCCTAAGGTGCGAGAGTACTGGCTTACGTCCTATCCATATCTCATATGGCGTTTTGGTTACAGACTTACTCGGAACTCTATTTAGAAGGTAACAAGCCGATTCGAGCGCATATCTCCAGAGAGAGATCGACAGACCAGCAAACCCCATCATGGATCAAACTATGTCCAACAAGGTCCGATTCCTCCTTTCAGATACACTATTATGTTGTGGTGTTCCAAGAGGAGTCCACTGAGAGAGAATCTCATTCTCCCCAAGATATGTCAGAAAATCATTGAAAAGGTATTCACCTCCTCGATCAGATCGAAAAATTTTAATATACTTTTCAGTTTATTTTTCTACCTCATTTCGAAATAGTTTGAACATTTCAAACGACTCCGACTTATGCTTCATTAAATAGACATACCCATACCTCGATAGGTCATCTGTGAAGGTTATGAAGTAGAAATATCCACCTCTTGCACTTGAGCTCATGGGTCCACATACATCAGAATGTACCAAATCCAAGAGTTCACTGGCTCACTCATCTTTTCTAGTAAAAGGTGATTTGGTCATTTTACCAAGAAGATAGGACTCACAGGTTGGAAGTGATTCACAATCACCTACTTCAAGAATTCCTTCTTGAGCTAACCTGTTTATCCTGTTCTTATTGATATGACCTAGCCTAAGTGCCAAAGGTAGACTTCTGACACATTATCTATTCTAGGGCATTTACCGGAGGTTTGAACCATATTAATAGGTTGTGATAGAAAGTAAATTCTATTATTAAGTTGTCCAACAAATATTGTAACACCATTCAAAATGATATTGCAAATATTTTTTTTTATTAAAAATTGATAACCGTTCATGGCCAAAAGGCCTATATAAATAATATTTAATAAAAAGCTTGGACAATAGTGACATTCACTCAGAATTATATTTCGAGAATTGATTACAAGGTTCATGATTCCTAATGCTAGAACTGGAACTTTGCTTCCATCTCCAACGTTCAGGAATCTATCGCCTTCATCAAATCTCCTACTGACCTGCAGACCCTGCATCGAATTGCAAATATGATAAGGACTTCTGGTATCCAATACCCAGGCAGTAGTATCACAAATGAAAAAGTTGCAAGGTGTTATCATATAAGTACCTTGCTTCTTCTTCGACCTATTCGGGTCCAGGGAGGCAATGTATAGAGGACAGTTCCTCTTCCAGTGCCCCTGCTTCTTGCAAAAGAAGCACTCCACCTGGCTCTGATCGGGCTTGCGCTTCTTGGTCTGACCCTGTGCAGACATCCCATCATGCAGCTGTACCTTCTTATTCTTGTTCTTCCCTTTCTTAAAGGGTCGACGACCAGAAGAAGACCCTCCCACAACATTCACCAACTCCTTATGGAGCTGGTGATCCTTCTCAAAGTTCTGCAGCAACCCCAACAAGCCGTGGTAGTTCACTGCAGGCTTAGTCATCCGAAAATGAGTAAGGGAGGGGAGGAAGGACTTGGCCAATGAATTAAGGATCGCATCCTTACCGAGCTGCTCGTGTAGGGGAAAGCCCAGTTTAGTTAGGCGTTCAATCATTTCGATCATGTACAGTATATGATCAGTGACTGAGGCTCCATCCCTCATCCGAGCATTGAAAATGGCACAACTAGTTTTGTGCCTTTCAACATCGTCAGGCATGCCAAAGGAGTCGTTCAACATTTGAAGCATCTCCTGTGGCTGGACGTTCTCGAACCTACAGCTGAACTCATCATTTATTGCCGCCAGCATAATGCACTGAACGGTGGTGCGGTCGTTGAACCACTTCTGATAAGTGTCTCGGACCGTCCCTCTAACGTTCAGGGCTAGCTCCTCAGGTGCCGGATCCGTTACTACATAAAGGATCCACTCATGCTCAATGATGATTTTTAATTTTCGATACCAGCTATCAAAATTAGGTTCTATGAGCTTGTCATTATCTAATAATGATTGGAGGGACAGGGTAGTGGCCATAGCTGCATAAAGGAAAACCAGACCTCATTAGTATATAAATAATAAATACTAAAGACTTGGACTTTAGTTTAAAGTTTCTCCCAGTATTTTTATGAACTGGTAGCCTCAACCTCCAATTCGAGGAATTACTTTAATTCCTTAGTGGGTACTAGAATCTACACAGACTACACACGAGCCCAACTTTGGTTGGTCAACCCATGTGCATCTATGGGTAGGTTCATAACCAATTGTTTCTCTAAACAACTTCTAGTAATTGATTTTACCCTAGAACCTAATCAGTAGGCTTTGGCCTCCACTGAAAAGATCTGGTTAGGTCCAACCATTAACATGATTTGATTTGGTGAATCAGACCAATAAATGATCAGGCCCGACTTTGGCCGGCCAACCTGATCACCATCAGAAAGACTCAAACCAAATTATCATATTATGAATAATAATTTCATTAGTCAATAAGCACCAGGCCTTTGGGCCTCCAATGATTATTAAACTAATGGACTCATTATCACTCACTTAATGGGAGGCTATGACTTAGTTATCAATATAACTGAATCATTTTTAGGGACCTAATAATTTTTAAGGATTTTATTAAAGGATAGATGAGAAGAAAATATCCAGCCAATTTCAATCCTCCCTCTGACTTCACCAAGTCAGATTAAAAAAAGATTTAATTAAAGCTGGCATTAGGAGCACCTAAATCAGTCAAACTAATTTATCTAATGACATGGGTGAGCCCTAATCACCAAGTGATCTAATCAAAATCTAATTCACCAGGTTGGCCAGGTAAGTGAGATCAGTGGTGGGGATATGCCATTAATTCGTCAGAGATCAAATCACTGCGAGTAGCTCCCGTTTAAAAATCACTAGTCAAACTGCCAAACTTACCTTAGACACCAACCGGTTCATTAGTTTTAATTTGATCAACTTAGTAAATTGGGTTCCACTGCATAGCCATGAATTAAGTCCATCTTGGTCTAGTTAAAGACATGGACCCATTCAACTACAACTATTGGAGTTGAGTCTAGAGTATCCTTGACCTAATCTAATTCAACTTTTGATTAGATTTGATCAATTACTCTAATTTAGTCCATTTCTTTAAGCTAACCTTAGGTCTAACCCAATTATAGACCTAATCCATCTAACCCATTAACCTATAAGTTTATGCAATTGTCTTAGGTCTTAATTCACAATTCTAGACCTACTAGACAACACTTAATTCTTTTAATTAAGTATTTGGGCTGATGGGTCAGGGTTTGGCATTTCAAAAATAATTTTCAAATTTGAAAGGTTTTATTTTTTGTTCACTAAATATGTTGACTCATTTCACAAATAGATCAGCACATTTCATAAATAGCAATCCTATTGCTAATTACATAACAGAAAATAACTCAATCAAAATAAATCATGAATATTCCTTTAGATCTAATCTAACACATTCATGATAAATTTTACAATTGAACCTATATAATTAATTTCTTTCGCTGCTTCATCTGCATGGAATATAATTACAGCGGCATCCCTACCGCCATAGGAAACCCCATCGAATGGAAGGAGATGGCCTTTAAATCCTACTTTTCTCCTATGATCAGATGGCCATGGCAACCAACCCAATTCGATTACTTGCTACTTGGATCAAGTATATCTAAATATACCAATTTCAAAATTTAAATTTTAAATTTCAAATTTTAAATTTTGAATTTCAAATTTCAAACAAATTTCAAATTTCAAATTTTAAATTTTTGAATTTCAAATTTTGAATTTCAAATTTCAAATTTTAAATTTTGAATTTCAAATTTAAAATTTCACCCAAATTTCAAATTTTAAATTTTAAATTTTAAATTTTGAATTTCAAATTTTTAAATTTTGAATTTCAAATTTTAAATTTCAAAATTCAAATTTTAAAATTTTAATTTCAAATTTTTTAAATTTTGAATTTCGAACAACTTTCAAAATTCAAAATTTAAATTTTAAATTTTAAATTTCAAATTTAAACTTTTAGATTATAACTTAATCTATGCATGCAAATATATATATCATATCTAAGAACCCGCTCTGATACCATTTGTGGGGAAATTCAGTGCAGGGGTAAAATGGTAATTTTAAAACTTTTTCAAAATCACTATTTTACAGTAAAAATTATTAATTAATCTAATTAATTAATATAAATTTATCCTACACTAGGATCTAAATATGATATATAGCATGCATTCATTTAAATTTGAAATTCAAATTCGAACAGTAAATACTTTACTGTAATGTGTTCAGAACACAATACCTTTGTGCGGGTAGTAGATCGCCATAATCTGATCACCTTCGGGAGAGTCTGATCATCATGATGCAGCCACACAGTGTGTCTGGCCTCTACAGATCGTCCACATGAAGCTCCCAGTCTGATCGACTCCTCACGAGTGCTAGCTCGTTGTAGATCCCTTTTGACGGTCGATACTGATCGAACTCCTTCGATCGATGTCTGTCGATTCTTCGAATATTTTAGATCATCAACAGACATGCTTGAGAGGATGTTGAAGATCTCTCTAAGATTTTGTGGGCTCACGATACTCGTAGCTCACTTTCTCACTTCTCGAACCCTAGGTTAAAACTCTAGAGAATTCACCGGAAACCTTGCACCCACTTTTCTTTTTTTTTCTTTCTTTTTCTCTTGGAAGGATATGGACTTCCTTCTCATGCACAAGACTTCTCACGCCCCAGAATTTTTCTCCAAAAATCTTCTATTTGCATGCCCCACTCTTCTCCTCCTTTTATAACAACGTCAAACGTCTTATCCAAAAGAAAGGATAAAGATGAGTAATTGCATATTTGAATTCAAATCAAATTTTGAATTCAAATGGACACCAACTCATCCCTTATCCACTAAAGGCATGAGGCATATCTTAAATTATACATGGAGTGATTTCATGAGAAATCTTTTCTCATGTAATAAATGGGGCGTAAAAAAAGAGATAAGGTGCAAAGATTGATTGCCCATTCAAATTCAAATTTTATTTTGAATTTGAATGGCCAACCAATCATCCTTATCTATTCATATGGCACATTAAAGTGGGGCATGGAGAGGGCTTGGTGTGAGAAAAAAATTCATGAGAAGTTCCTTCTCATGAATTCAAATGGGTGCAATGGAAGTGAGGTGGAACATGGAGATGGGGTCAAGGTGGTTTAATTATTTAAACCAACCTAATTGAACCAAATAAATTAGGTCCAATTAGACTAATTTAAACCCAACTTAATTAGACTTAATTAGGCTCAATAAAATCCTAATCAAATCAGGAATTGACTAAGCCCAACCCCTGATCAAATCAGGGACCAAACCATCTCAATGATTAGGTCAACTCTTAACCTAATCGGGTCAAACCCAACTGAATCCAATTCAATTGAACTTGATCCAAAATTAATTATTCAATCAAATTAAGTTAATTAGCGATCAAATCACTTATTAAATCTCTCAAAAATATTGAGTCCAAATTCGATGGGCAATCAGGCATCAGAATTCATCGATATGTAACCCTGATCGAAAAATCCCAACCAGTGGGACTTTTGACCCTGGTAACCATAATGTGTGGAACTCGTGATCAGAGAATCCTGATTCTTGATCACTGAGTCTCAAACATGTATGATTCTACATCAGCCATCAGATCAAATAGGAACCTCTAATGTGTGTGACTCCGCAGGTTCGAACCTAAGCCGGTAGCACAGGAACCAATTCCTGTACTAATCGAAGTGACCATCTAGCAATGGTACCCGACGTCCAGATAGGTCGAAGAGTCGCAATCGCAACACTCAGAATCTATATGAATATGGTTACTGTATAATTTATCCTTTTGACCCCTGTGTTTAGAATGACTCAGGGTTAAACTGTCAACCCTGATCAGATCATCCGAATCGTGCTCAACTCAAACAGTCCTGTGACTCCTCACAAGGACTACCCTGGTCAAGATTTTGCTAAATTGAAATACGACTGTACATTGCTCCTAAACTGGAGTGGTCAATCTCATCTTGACACACGCACCGACAAGTCAAGTACTTGACTACACCCAGCAGCCTTCCGTCACTGAATTAAAAATTCAGGTAGTCCAGTGCCTAAGTGCAGTGAGTTGCTTGCAAGTCACTGTGGCGGTCTCAGGTCAGAGGGATATTTATACCCATATTCCATCGGAGCAAATCTTGATAGTAGAAATAGCTCCGGAGTCGGTCACATTCAGTGCAGATGTACCCTTATATCTCACCTATATGCCATACCAGTGTCTCCACACTCATTGGTTAAGAGGACAACCAACCTATATGGCACACAACGACCTATGCTTTATAAATGTTGTCATCCTTGGTAACAACGTATCATTTGATCGCGAATAGATTTAAGGACTAAACAATAAATCTTCCTTTGTCGAGTCTAATAGTCTTAAGGACTTCACCACAACATAGAAGTTCATTAGAAGATGAAACATTTTGTGATGAAAAAAACCAAAATAATTTTTATTAATTCATAATTCATATACAAATGAGCACAACCGTCAACAGGCTGATGATTGGCTTTGGGACACTATTCTCAATAAATCGGTACAGTATCGTATACCCATCTTCAATTTGTGATCATCGAACTCTTTGATTCTGAGAGCTTTAGTAAATGGATCGGTCTGGTTCTCCCTCCCATCGATCTTCTGAAGGTCAACGTCACCTCGATCCATGATCTTCCAAATAAGATGATAACGATACAGAATATGTTTGGTGCGCTGATGGGATCTCGACTTCTTAACTTGAGCAATGGCTCCAGTATTATCATTGTATAACAAGATAGAGCCATTAATGGAGGGTGCCACTCTGAGCTCGTCGATGAACTTCTGCAACCATACTACTTCCTTCACAGCATCAGATGCCACGATATACTCTGCTTCGCAAATAGAGTCTGCCACAGTATTCTGCTTGATACTTCTTTAGCAGATTGCTCCATCATTTAGGATAAAAATATAACCCAACATACTCTTACTATCGTCATGGTCTAACTAAAAGCTGGAGTCAGTGAACCTCATAAGTTTCAAGTCAGTTTCACCATACACAAGCCACCGGTCCTTAATATTTCCTAAGTACTTAAGAATGATCTTTACGACCTTCCAGTAGTTTTCTTCTGGATCTGACTGGTATCTACTCACTACCCCTAATTAGTATGCCACGTCTGATTTTGTACATATCATGACGTACATAATAGAACCCACTATTGAAGTATATGGAACTCTACGTATATGCTCTCTCTTTTGAGGAGTTATCGAAAAATCTCTTTTCGAAAGAGAAATTTTTTGACCTATCGAAAGATAGCCTTTCTTAGAATTTTTTATGCTGATCTGTTTCAGCATGGTATTTATGTACGTGGATTGAAAAAATCTGAGCAGCTTCTTAGATCTATCCCTATAGATCTTTATCCTTAGGATGTAGGCTGCTTCTCTCAGATCCTTCATGGAGAATTACGACGACAGTCAAACTTTTATTTTCTGTAATGCTGAGATATCATTTTCGATTAAGAGAATGTCATCCACATACAACACAAGAAATATAATTATTGAACCATTTGCCCACTTATATATGTAGGGTTCCTCTTTGTTCCTAACGAAGCCATACGTTCTGATCACCTTATCAAAATGTATGTTCCAACTTCGAGATGCTTGCTTCAATTCATAAATGGTTCTCTTAAGCTTGCACACTTTGGACTCATCTATGGATATGAATCCTTCAGGTTGTATCATATTCATCTCTTCGTTCAGTTCTATATTTAGGAAAACTATCTTCACATTCATTTGCCAGACTTTATAGTCCAAGTATGCTACTATCGCAGGTATGATCTGAATGGATTTGAGCATTGCCACAGGAGAAAATATTCATCATATTTAATACCATAACACTGACGATAACCCTTGGCAACCAAATGGGCTTTATAGATCTTCACCTTTCCGTCTGCACCCCTCCTCCTCTTAAAGACCCACTTACACTCTATGGGTTTAACCCCTTCAGATGGGTCAACTAATGTTCAGACATCGTTGACCTTCATGGACTCCATTTCGGATCTCATAGCTTTAAGCCATTTATCAGAGTCGGACCTCTGTATTGCAATCATGTAGGTAATCGGATCCTCATCATTCTCATCGAGTTCGATAGGATCTCCATCCTGGATCAAAAAATCTAGGTATCTATCCGGCTGACGCGATACTCTATTGACTTGCCTTAAGGATGTTTTTTTATTGGGCTCCAGATTTGATCTTATCAAATTTGATTCAGATTTAATCACTGGTATCGATTCTTCTATCTGTCGAACTTCATCAAGCTCGATTTTAGAGGCACTTATTCCTTCACTAAGGAATTTCTTTTTAAAAAAAGTTTGTCTTACTATTGACAAACACCTTTTGTTCAGTAGGTAGGTAAAAGTAATATCCCCTCATTTTCTTGGGATATCCTACAAAATTATACTTATTGGATCTAGGACTGAGCTTATCAGTTTGTAATTGTTTAACATAAGCCGGACACCCCCAGACTCTAAAGTAAGAGAGGTTTGGCCTACGTCCTGACCATATCTTATATGGTGTCTTACTAACTAACTTGCTCGAAATATTATTGAGCACAAGATAGGCTGTTTCAAGTACATATCTCCAAAAAAAGATCGATAGAGTTGCAAACCCCATCATGGACCGAACCATGTCCAGTAAGGTTCGATTCCTCCTTTCTGAGATGCCGTTATACTGTGGTGTCTCTGGAGGGATCCATTGGGAGAGAATTCTATTCTCTCCTAGATATATCAAAAATTCACTGGAAAGATATTCACCTCTTCGATCAGATTGAAGAGTTTTAATATTTTTTTTAGTTTGTTTCTCTACTTCATTACGGAACTGTTTGAACATTTCAAATAATTCGGATTGTGTTTCATCAGGTAGACATACCCATACCTAGATAGGTCATCTGTGAACGTAATGAAGTAGCTGTACCCTCTTCTGGCACATGTGCTCATGGGTCCACATATATCAGTATGTATCAGACCCAGCACATCACTGGCTCATTCACCTTTTACAGTAAAAAGTGATTTGGTCATCTTTCCAAGCAAATAAGACTTATAGGTAGATAATGATTCATAATCATCTTTATCAAGAATTTTTTTTTTGAGCTAACCTATTCATCCTGTTCTTGTTGATATGACCTAGCCTACAATGCCAAATGTAGGCATCTGTGACATCATCTATTCTAGGACGTTTATTTGAAATGTATATTACATTAGGCCTAGATACAATATAGATACCATTGTTTAACTATCCACGTAAAATTGTAACACCATTCACAATGATATCACAAAAGTTTTTCTTTATTAATATTTCATAATTAAAATTAGCCAAAAGATCTATAAAAATAACATTTAAAAGAAAATTAAGACAGTAGTAATGACACTCATTAAGAATAATATATTGAGACTCGAATACAAGCTTGATGATTCCTAAAGCTAGAACTGGAACTGATCTTCCATCTCCAACATTCAGGAATCTCTCACCTTCTCCAAATCTCCTAGTGACCTGAAGATCCTGCAATGAATTGTAAATATGAATAAGGCTTCCAATATCCAATATCCAGATCATTATTTCTATAATAGAGAAGTTACAAGGTGTTATCACATAAGTACCTTGTCTAGCAACTGATTGCTTCTTCTTCTTTAGCCTGTTTGGATCAAGGGAAGCGATATATTGAGAACAGTTCCACTTTCAGTGACCTTGCTTCTTGCAAAAGAAGCACTCTGCCTAACTTTGATAAGCCTTGAACTTGAGTTTCTGGGACTGACTCCCAGCACTAGGCATCTTCTTATTCTTCTTCTTTTTTTCTTTCTTATAGGGACGATGACTACCCGAAGAAGTTCCTCCCACTAGATTTACTATCTCTTTGTAGAGCTGGTGATCTTTTTCAAGAGTCTGTAGCAACCCCAACAGACCGTGGTAGTTAACTACAGGCTTCGTCATTCTGAAATGACTAAGGAACGGTAGGTAGGACTTGGGTAGAGAGTTTAGGATCGTACCCTTCTCCAGCTATTCATTCAAAGAGAAGCCGAGTTTGCTCATTTTTTTAATATGCTCGATCATGTATAATATATGATCGATAACAGATGCATCCTCCCTCATTCGGGCATTAAAAATGATGCAACTAGTCTTATACCGCTCAACGTCGTCCGAAGTACCAAAGAAATCCCTCAACACTTGAAGTATTTCCTCTGACTGAGCTTCTTCAAACTTTCGACTGAATTCGTGGTTCTTGGAGGCCTGCATAATGCAATGAACTATGGTGCAGTCATTGAGCCACTTCAAATAATTATCTCGGATCGCTCCTCGGATGTTAGGAGCAGGCTCCTCAAGTGCCGAATCTGTTATCACATAAAAGATTCGCTCATGCTCTAGGAAAATCTTTAACTTTCGATATCAATTATCGAAATTTGATCCGATAAGCTTCTCACTATCCAACAGCGATCAGAGTGATAAGTTTGAGGCCATATCTGCACACACAAAAAAATACAAAGCCTAATTAGTATATGAATTTATTAATTCTAAAGACTTGAACTTTTGTCTAAAGGTCCTCCTACTATTTTATACGAATTAGTAGCTTCTACCTTCAATTTGAGAAATTACCTTAATTTCTTAGCAGATACTAGAATCCACAGACTACATATAGGCCCGAGGATGGCTCGATCAACCCATATACACTTATGGGTAGGTTCTTAACTAATTATTTCTTCAAACAACTTTTAGTATTTAATTTAGCCCCAGATCTCTTTTCAGTAGGTGATGGGCCTCCACTGAAAGTTTTGGTTAGGTCAAACCATTAACATGAACTTACTCAGTGATTCTACCTAATGAGTGATCAGACCTGAGGATAGCTCGATCAACCCAACCATCATCAGATAGTTCAACAGAGTCATCATATGATAAATGATAATTCCATCATTTAGAAAGAACACCAGATGGATGACACCTGCAATGTCAATCAAAAATAATGGACCCATTATTACTCACCTTAATGGGAGGCTATCATGTAGTTATCACCAAAAGTAGCTCATTTTAGAAACTTAATAATTTAGAGAGTTTAATCAATTTAGAGAAGAGAGAAAAAAAGAAAAGATCAATCAGTAGACTATAATCCTCCCACTGACTTCACCAAGTCATTGAATCGGGTTAGGTCATGCTGATTGAACTGGCACCTAGATCAGTCACACTGATCAATCCTAATGGCATGGACTAATAACTCGAATCACTTAGCAATCTAATCAAAATCTAGTTCACCAAATTGGTCAGATAAGTAAGATCGATAGGAGGATCTGTTAAGCTTGTCTTAGACATCATCGATGGTTAGGTAAGCTGCTCCCAATTAAAAATCATCAATCAAAATGCCAAACTTACCTTAGACACCAATTGGTTAACTAGTTTCGATTTGACCAACCTAATGATTCGGGTTCAACCACTGAGTCGCAATCAAGATTTATTTGGTCTAATCAAAGGCATGGATTTGACCATCTATAACTATTATACTAGAGAAATCCTGATTAATCTAATTTAATATTTGGTTAGACTTAATCAATTTCTCTACATGGTCAATCAATTCTTTGATTCTAACCTTAGGTCTAATCTAATTAAAGAGAAGGATCTGATTTGAGCTAACTCATGCCCCATATTTTATACAATGTTATTAGATCTAAATCATAATTTTAGATCCAATCAGCTTGATACTTAATTCTCAATTAAGTTTTGCATCAATATGGTTAAGATTTTGAAAATAATTTTTTATGTAAACTTTTTACATCAGATCATAAAATCTTTCAGATCAAATTTAGATTTTTTTTATGATTTTAAATTAAAATAAGTTTGATTAAACAAGATTAGATGTAACTAATTATTTTCATAACTTGCATCATATATAACAACACCTAGGATTTCAAGATCTAAGATTTTGTAAGAAAGTAAATTTTTTCTTTTTGCTTTTTTCTTTATAGGACCTCACAGTGGTACCCCTACACATCATGAAGAGCATCCTATTGAATGGAAGGAGAGGGTCATGAAACCCTACTTGCTCCTATGATCGGACGGCCTAGTGATTACCCAATCTGAGTACTTTGCTACTCAGAATATCTAATCTAAACAAATAATAATCAGATATGAAAATAAACTAATTTAGATCTAATCTAAATCATAAATAATCAGATCTAATAATAAAAAATTAGATCTAAAGTTATATTAATTCATATCAAAATAATTTGACTCTGATATCAGTTGAAGAAAATATGCGGTAGTGCAGTACATGCAATTTTAAAATTTTATACCGTAAAAATAATAAATTAAATAATTTAATCTTAATTATATGTATAAGATCTAATCTTAGACTATCACATCAAGATATTTGATATAAAAAATATATATTTTAGATTTAAAAATAAAAATCACATTGATCTCATCGATGCTGAAATTCTAGATCTAATTATTAGATTTATCATAGAAATCAAAACAAGTTAGAGATTATTACCAAACAAATTTTGATCTTAATTTTTTCTGATCTAATGATTGGGGAGGGTGTTCCTCAGATCACTCACAATCACACAAAGTCATCTAGCCTCTATAAAAAAATTCACGCGAAGACTGGCGCAGATTAAGAGCTCAGAGATGGTAGTCTGCGAACAACTTTGACAGCTAATCTCTTTCTTCTTCTAAAAGCACCTTGGATACTCCAAAGTGATGGAGGATCTAGAGGAGGAAGAGAGGAGGAGGAGAAGAGGCTCTAAAAATAAAAAATCAGGAAGAAAATTGATTATGGGACGTCCAAGAGAGGGGATCGTTTTTAGACTAGGAATTAGGGCTTTCCAAAGAAGGATGCCATAAATCAATGCCAAAATCTCCTTTTGGCATCCCAAAAAATTCCAAAAAAATTCTTAAGATATGGAGAAGGAATCTAGAGTCTCACATGCTAAAAAATTCCTCAAAAAAGTAATAAAAAAATAATATGATGCCAACAATATACTATATATGAAAAATTTATTTTCTAGTCTGCATCTTATCTCTAATTCGGATCGTATTCGAATTAAGCAAGAGATAATATTATGACTCATTAGCTATTTCCAACCACCTTTAATGGATTCTCTCTCATGACATCAAAAATCACAACTCAAATCCAATTAGGTGTGGAGAAATTGGCATGGATCCAGATATGGCGCAAAAGATAAGGATAGAGTCCTAGTTTCACTTGGACTCTTCATTTCTAATTCAATTCTAATCCAAATCAAATTTAGATTGAAACCACTAATAAAAATGAACCTAATCCAATTAGAAATATAAATATCTTATCAAATTTTTAATTCAATTAAAAATTAACTGAGTCCAAATCCTGATCGAATTAGGATCAATTTTTTTTTTATAATCAAGTTTGATTATATCAATCCCAATCTAAGTCGAACTGAATCTAATTCAGTTAGAATTGTTCCAAAGCTCTTTATTCAATAAAATTGAGTTAATTAATAATCTAATTAC
Source organism: Elaeis guineensis (assembly GCF_000442705.2). Classification (NCBI taxonomy): domain Eukaryota; kingdom Viridiplantae; phylum Streptophyta; class Magnoliopsida; order Arecales; family Arecaceae; genus Elaeis; species Elaeis guineensis. The sequence continues at coordinate 80,853,657 of NC_025998.2, forward strand.
TAATTAATTTTTTATGAATAGTAGAATTTCAGTTTCAATGGGACTCTCCCACAGAGTCCTAGTCCAAGTAGGACTCTTCACCAGAGTCACAATCTAATTGGACTCTTTCAGCCATCAGATCTGATCAAGTCTTCTAATGCATGTGACCTCATAGGTTTGAACCTAAGCTGGTAGCATAGGAATAACTTTCTATACCAATCGATGTAACCATTTAGCAATGATGACCCGATGATCGGATAGGTCAAAGTATTGCAAAACAACCTTATAGAACCTACTGATGTATGGTTACCGTATAATTCATCTCTTTGACCCAAATGCTCATGGTGACCTAGGGTTTAACTGTCAATCCTAATTAAGTCAACCATATTATATTTCAACCTTTCAAATCTATCTCATGGATTATTCTGATCAAGATTTTGCTAAATTAAAATATACTGATGCATATCTTCTACCAATTCAGAGGGGTCAATTCTATTTTAACTCACACACCGACTTCATAAGTACTTGACTGTACCCAGTATTCTTCGATCACTAAGTTAGAAACTCAGATGGTCTAATATTAAAGTATAGTGAGTTGCTTACAAGTCATCATTGTGGTCTCAGATCGGAGAGACACTTATACCTATATCCTTCACGAGTTACTTTTGACAGTAGAGTGCTCAGTATATGGTCACGTTCGATGTGAATGTACTCCTACGTTCCGTCTGCATGCCATAACAGTGTCTCCACACTCCTTGATTAAGAGAATAATCAACTCATATGGCACACAATGACCTATACTTTATATCGCTATCGTCCTAGTAATAACGTATCGTTTGATCGCGAATATTTTTAAGGACTTAACGATAAATCCTTCTTTGTCGATTAATAATAGTCCTAAGGACTTCATTACAACATAGAAGTTTAAAAATGATCAATATATAATAAAACTATCAAATAACTTTATTAATAAAAATTTATATATAATTTACAAGATGAGCACAATTGTCTAATGATTGACTTTGAGATATATTTTCCAACAAGATCAACCACCCTCTCCATCGAGCATACATAGGATGTGCCAGTCTTTTCAGTATCATTGATCCCCAACTTAATGAACCAACGATTGAAAATATTTTAGATCAGAACTATTAAAGATTTAAGTCTCATTGGCATGATCTCATCATGACTCTAAAATTATTGTCCTAATCTATGAGATTTATTATAATCTAAAATAAGTATAAGATGTAGCATATAATGAATCAAAGATGCCTAACTTTATTAATAAATAATATCAAATATATGAGTTTGGAAGATAATATTTAGAAAAATATCCCATCGTATTACATATGTGATTGGCTTATAGGGCATATATAGGATGCTTCGCCCATATCTTTTATGAAAAACTTTTGTGATAGCCATGTTTTAATCGATTGCAACATAGGGATGTCATTCTCAATGTGCAGTATGTCATCTACATACAAGATCAAAAAGATAATGGTACTTTCACTAGTCTTCTTATATGCATATGGTTCATCCACATGTTTGATAAAGCTAAATAATTTGACTATCTCATCAAAATAGATGTTCCAACTCTTCGATATCTACGTTAATCTATAAATATTTTTTTTTTACTTGCATACTTGATTTGCCCTCCCACTGGAGATAAATCTCTCTAGCTAAGTCATATAGACTTCTTCCTCAAGATTTTCATTGAGAAAAGTAGTTTTGGCATTCATCTATTGAATCTCATAGTCATGATATGCAGCTATAGTAAGTACAATTTGAATAAACTTAAGCATGGCTACAGGTGAAAAAGTTTCTTCATACTCAATCCCTTGCCTTTGTCTGAAATCTTTTGCCACTAGTCTGGCCTTATAGGTCTCTACCTAACCATCTGCTCTAATTTTTTTCTTGAAAATCTATTTGCAGCCTATTGGGGTCACACCCTCAGACGCATCAACCAAAGTTCAATCTTAGTTAGCATACATGGAGTCCATTTTGGATTTCATAACTTCAAGCCATCTATCAGAGTCATTACTCATGATTGCTTTCGAATAGGTTGTGGGATCATTGTTCTCAATGATGCGTGATGAGTTATCATTCTCAATGATAAATCTATACTTGAGTGGTACATTATGCAATCTACCTGACCTTCGGAGAGGAGGTGTGTGTTGTGGTTGTGCCTCAATAATGGGCACATCAGGTTAAGAATCAACTTGTGGTTTTTCCACATGTTGCTTTTGGATAGATTGTTGGCCTTGAACTTCCTCAAGTTCAACTATCCTTCCATTGCCCCCTTCTTGCAAGAACTTTTTCTCTAAGAAAGTGGTATGCCTTCTAACAAACATCTTTTATGGAGTAGGATGGTAGAAGTAGTATTCTATACTCTTCATAGGATAATCTACAAATCTGTATTTATCTGATCTAGCACTTAGCTTATGTCCTTCAGTATTCTTGACATAAACAGGACAGTCCCAAATCTTAAGATACTTAAGATTAGGCTTCCAACCTCTCCATATCTCATATGGAGTGCTAGGGACAGATGTTGCCCAGCTATGCAACCCAAGAGGGGGGGGGTGTGAATTGGGTTTTTGAAAAATTTAAACTTAACTTACAACTATGAAGAATATTTAACAATGAGCAAGATAAGTATGGAGAGTATAATTTATGCAAGATGTAGAAGTTGGATGTAAGAATGTAAGAGGATAAAGAAATTTAAAAGGAGAGCAAGTAAGCACAACACAAACAAGAAGATTTATAGTGGTTCAGTGCCAACTTTGCACCTACATCCACTCCCCAAGCTCCTACTTGAGAATTCAAATCCACTAAACTGTATTCAACCCGAATACAACATCGGAACCTCCGACTCTAGCTATTCTAAGCTAGAACACTTATTTTTCAAGTACAAACCAATTTAATACAATCCGATTCAAGGTTCGGATCAACCTTTTCACATTTTGGAACCCTTCCAAAACAAAAATAACAACTCAAAAGGAGTATGATAGTTAATTGCATAGAAATACAGATGTAGCTCCTTTAATAAGCGAATAAAGCTTTAAATACACTTTACACAATAAGAAGCAAGCTCTTCTGATTTTTCTCAAGGTGGTTGAAGACTTGAGTGAGCTCTTGAGGGGTTGGTGAACTTGAAATAAAAACTTCTTTAACTTCAAGAGAACTCTTTTATTAGGGCTAAAATGAATGCTTGAAATAGAACCATTAGAGCACATTAAATGGGTATTAAATGCAGTCAGAATGAGCAAAAAACTAGCCGTTGTGGAGTTTTTCCGTCACAGGGGTCGACTCACAGGGTCAACTCATGCACATGAGTCAACTCATGGGGTCGACTTCTGTGGCACAGATCAGAAAATAACTTCTGTAAATTTGGCTTATACTGCAGTAGAGGTCGACTCATAGGGTCGACTCATGCACAGGAGTCGACTCATGGGGTCGACCTCTGTGGCACAGAACAGAAAACGACTGTTCTGTAAGTTTGGCCTGCACTGCTGCAGAGGTCGACTCATAGGGTCGACTCATACACAGGGGTCGACTCATAGGGTGTGCCAGCCAAAAATTCAGCGTGCCATTCATCCTCTTTTGCCATGAGTCGACTCATGGGGTCGACTCAAATTTATAAACATGATTTTCTTTCACATCCAAAAATATTAAAATTACCTCCAATATATTACAAATCTTATGTTCTTGCTCTTGAGGCTTCCGAATCAGAAATTGGTAGAGTTACGATTTTGCCCTTAAAATATAATGAATCTTTTTCCAAGTCAAAATCATTAGTAACCCCCTCAAATGCTTTGTAATTATCAAAATCAATTCAAGGAACAATAATCTTTCTCTTTTTGATGATGACAAAATACTTGAGCAAAAGCATATATAAAGCATTGAACATGAATTTTAAATTAATAAAGATGCATCACTTCAATATCATAGCCAAGTATTTGAATGAAATGCATCATAAGCAGTCTGAAGATCAATTTAAAATTTACTTATAAGTTCATTTGTTTTGAAAAATTAGATAAAAAAGGAGCTAACAATTTTGATTCTTTGACACATTTGCTTAACAATTTTGCTTATTACTAATTTTTTTATTGCTTATTGCTCATTTCTTTATTACTTATTGCTCAAATTCGATTTTGATTCTCTACTCTCCCTTTTTGACAGCATCAATTAAGATTCTCTACTCCTCCCTTTAAGAGATCTTGAAAGTACAAAAATTTTTTTACTCTCCCTTTTTGATAGCATCAATTAAGATCTTAAGGAATTTTAAGGATAGAGAAAAAAAAAAAAAGATGACAAAAAAGACATATTTTTTTTACTCTCCCTTTTTGATATCATATTTTACTTCTTTAGCCCCCTTCTTTGATTGCTTATTTCTCTACTCCCCCTCAACATAGCAAACATAAAGGATATATCAATTTGCTCATCTAGAAGATATTGCAATTCATAGTATTTCTCAGCACTGATATGAGTTATTTTTCATAATTAAAATAATTCAATTTGATTTCAATCATAAACATTCATTGAAAGTCAAAGCACATATATATATATTCAAAATGTGACTGAATACATAGATGTTTCAATACATATGAGTTAATACAAAAGTCATGGATAGAAACTATCCAAGAGTCAATCAGCTAACATAGTACAAAGGCCAAAAGATAAATCCTAGACTTAGAAGTCTAACTAATCTAGATCTAATAGATGTCATGGCTGGATGGATCAGTGTTTGAAGAATCAAAGATGGGGTGAGGAGATGTAGGATCAAGTCCACGGGCATGACTTCGATCATGTCTGCCTCGGCCATGGGTTGAGGTACCAGCACGGGTAGAGGGGTGAGAAGATTCTGGAGCCTGAGAAGCTACAAACTGTGCAATAAGAAAAAATCTGATAGTGTCCAAAAGATCCAAGGCTCTCGAAACAGACTGCATCAAGGTACTGAACTGAGTAGAAGTATTCTCACTGGATGCCCTGATCTCTCTTCTCAAGAAGTCGAAACCACTCTCTAAGACTCCTCGAAGTCTAGCCGCCTCTACAGATAGGTCTGAGACCTCTGTGATGTCCTCATGCGGCTGGAGATGGGCTAAAGCTAATACTTGCCCCTGCAAATCCAAAACTCTACTTGTCAATCTCAGAATACATCCCTCAAGCTACTCAATACGTACCGACTGATCAGTGAGCATCTGGAAAATAGTAGAAATATGAGAGATCAGAGTCTGGTCTGAGTCACCTTGGGATGTCGATCTCTGAGCAAATACTGAAGTGGCAAACTGCTGAGATAGAATGGAGGCAATATGCTGGGAAATCATCTCAATCTGATCATCTGCTAGTCTAAACTCTAAAGGATGTGCCCTGCTCTCTGACTGTGGAATTGAAGCATGCCTTCTCACAGACTCTGAAGGATCAGCCTCGTGATTAGATACAAACTGAATATCTGGAGATGCTGCTCTGTGATCACAAAGAGGTGAGGATGGTTCTTCCTTCTCTGCTCTATCCTCAGCTCTCTCTTCTACACCTTTTGTCCAACCGTCATCAGTCTTAGAAAATCCCATGCGATGCAGTGTGTGGTGATTGATAGTGTTGGAGTGAGATAGTCTAGCAACTGCCTCACCCTCAAAACTAACTCCGAAGCTCCTAAAAACTAAGGTGAGAGCTATACCAAAAGGCAAGTATGCCTTGGACCTGTTCAAGGTCTCTCTCATGGCCTCAAACATCAATGCAGGGAGGTTCAGGGGGGTTTGTGTGATCACATGGTACATAATACAGATGTCTCTACCAGAAAGAAGATCATGTCTACCACTTCTAGAAAAGAATAATTTGGTTACCATGTGAAGTAACAGCCTCATCTCAATAGAAAGAATCTTTGCCTCTAATTTATTTAGACTTTCAGTAAAGGTTCTCCCTAAGATAACATTGATTCCTTCTTCTTTAATAGGGAGTTCCGTGTTGATATACCCTTCACAAGGCAAATGTAGGATCTGTCTTGTTGGTGCAGAATTTTGCTAACACCGGAGAAGCTGGAGTCGAGGGGATCGTGTCTGCCATCGAGACCTGCACGAAAAGTCTAAATCAGAGTTGGAGGTGCTTCGGTAAGACCCCTCGATGCTCAAGTCAGTACTCTACCTCAACAGAAATGGAGCACTCGAATGGGATTTTAGCAGAGTTTCAAGATAGAGTTTTGAGCTTAGAGAAGAACGTATCTGGGGGTCCCTTTTTATAGACGGAGAGCGTAACTGATTGATAGCGACGTTTGTAACCATCTAATAGTGGGCTATTCAGGACCACGCGGAGTTTGTTATAGAGAGTAGTGACGTCAGGGGGCCGTTCAGGGCCATATGAAGTTTGTTATGGAGAGTGGAGTGGTGTCTATTGTCGTGACTTGTCAGAGAGTGGTAGAGCCATGTGGAATTCGTTACAGAGAGTGGAGTGGGGTAGTGGCCATTGTCGTGACTTGCCAGAGAGTTCGGGCCTAACGGTTGAAGCTCGGCTGAAACGTTTGATGGAGCGGAATGGCTCTCTGTCTCTGTAATCTAAGAGAGGCTTGGATGTTTTTGAGGTTGCTGATGAGTCCACTATTATCGGGTGCCTAGAGCACTGATGCTGCAGGTGAAAGTTATCTGCCGTAGAAGCTCGGACGAGAACTTTCTGTTGGGAATGTTCGATTTCATGAGGAATCTGGTAGAGGGTCGATCGATAGTGGACATCGGATGGCATTGTGGAGGTTCGTCCGCTGGAGGAGTCTGGAGGATCCTGTGGAAGTTCGGTTGGCATTGTTGAAGTCCAACTGACGCTATTGAAGGTTGATGGTTGGGGAGGTATGGTAGACACTGGAGGTGGTTGGCTGTTGTAGAAATCTAGCTGCTGGAGTCTGTCTGTTGTATTAGTTCGTCCAGAATCCATCCGCTATGGAAGTTCAGATGGAGTCCGATTCTTGTAGAAGTCCGGATAGGGACCGCTTATTGAAGAAGCTCGATTAAAGTCCGCCTGTAATAGAAGTTCAGAAGGAATTCATTTACAGTAGAAGCTCGGATGGAATTTGCTTACAGTAGAGATCCGGAGTAGACCACTTGCAGTAGAAGTTCAGAGTAGACTGCTTGCGGTAGAAGTTTGGTTGAAATTTGAAAGGCGATCGACCATCATAGTAACTTGGATGGAGTCTGGTTACTGTAGAAGTTCTACTGCTGAAGAAGCTCGATCATTGATGAAGTCCGAAGGATGTTCGGAGTAAAGTCGATCGTGGCTGGGAGAAGTCTGGAAGAGATTCGGAGAATAGTCGACCATTGTAGAGAATCGACTGAAAGTGAAGTGCAGAGAGCATTTAGAGCAGTCTGGTAGATGAATGGAGAAGCTCATGATTGGAGAAGTTCGGATGGTATTATGAAAGCTCGAACGGTCGGAGGAGTTCGGAAAGATGCCACACAAAGTTGGAAGCCGGAAGAGCCCTGGAAGGGTCGGCCTTTTACGAACTTCAGCTGGGATTATTTTATACCCAACACCAATCCCCCTACTTTCGAGTTCGGATTTCGAATGAAGGAAGTACAAAAAAATTTTCACAACTGAAGTTGCCTCCCTCGATTTTCGTACTCGATTGTTTTCAGATATTTTGGCATTTGGCGTGCTGGTGCTGGAGCCTTTTCAAATCAAGACGATCCGAAAAGATTTTTTTAAAATTTCCATCGGAGCGTTGCTCTAGGTACGGTGCAATAATGGTTCTGTCAGTTGCCAGCCACTTTTAGCCACCTGCTATGGTGAGTGGGACACGCGGCGAGTATAGATCGGCCAGAGGAGATCCGCAATCATTACTGTGCCGGGTCCTGTTGCCTATTTAAACCCGCTCCCCTCCTCGGATTTTACTTTGCCTGAGAGTCCTATTGGTACCCTTCTTCTTCTCTGAGAGTTTCGTCCCTCTCGGCCTTAGGCGTTCTTCGAGTCGATCCCCATCTCTGCATCTCTGCACCTCTCGGACCAGCCTAGGTTAGTTCCAGAACTCTCCTCTTCTTTTTTTTTTCTTTCCTATTGTTCTTCTTCCATTTTTCTTCCTTTACATTTTGCTTGTTCAGTTTTCCACGAGTGCCCCATCTCTTATTTTTTCTAATTTTTTTGAGATTTTTAGGGTTTTCACTTAATTCAAAATATCCTCCAACACTTCCTCCTCTAGCAGTTCTAGGAGTTCATCTGTTTCAGTCCCACAAAATTCTAGCTCTGTAGGAGAACCTCGTCTGGTCTTTGTACCAGACACCATCCCTAGCTCTCTGACTCTGGAGGAACTTTCACTGATTAGGATTCAGTATGGGGTTCCTTCGAAGTACGAGCTGGAGCTTCTCGAGCCAACTGGACGGGTTAGCGCTCCTCCCCCTGGCTGCTTCTGTTTATACCAAGAAGCTTTCCGCTCCGGGCTTCGACTTTCACTTCCATCTTTTGTCATCGCTCTCTTCCATTTTTTAAATATTTCTTTAGTTTCTGTAACGCCGAACTCCTTTAGATTTTTGATAGGGTTTCTTTTCCTCTGTCGCCTAGCCGAAGTCCAGCCAACCCTTTTTTTGTTTAGAAATTTCTATACTTTCAAGCATCACCCTTCGGCAAAAGACTGATGGTACTTCTCCCCTCAGTTCGGTAGAAAGGAGTTGTTGAAAGGCGCCCTCTCTTCTATCCACAACTGGAAGGAAAGGTACTTCTACGTCCGATGCTCGACCTTGGAGCTGGGATTACCCCCCTGGGGCTCTATGAGGGATTCCGTCCGTCGGGCTTTTAGCCTAGGAAGGGACGACCTCGAAGCCTCTAATAAGCTCGAGGCCTATCCAGCTCCCCTCCTCTCTGACCTTCTGAAGGAACAACTCTTATTCAACATCGACCTGAGCCCTCTTAACCTTATCGGTACTATTATTATTATTATTATTATATATATATATATATATTTTTGCTGCTTTTCCTTTCTTTTATTCTATTTTTGAGCCGTGTCGATCTTCTTTTATTGCAGACATGGACACAGGTGTGGCTTGGAGGTTAGCCCAGGGTCTCAAGACCCACAAGAGAAAAGATGCCGCGACTTCGAGGTCGGCGAAGAGAGCTAGGATAGAAGAGATGAGCTCAATCATGCCTGGTCAGGTGGCCGTTGTCATCGATGCCCCCTTTGACGTTGAGCTCGAAGTCCCCCGAGCCTCTTCAAGAAGCCCCCCGGTCGAGGTTCCCGCTCCAAAGGCACATCCCGAGGGGGCATCAGGGGCCGAAAGGAGGAGGAGGAAGAAGACCCTGGCCCGTAAGAGCCGCAGCTGCAAGGCTGCCAACGAGGGGGCCGACGGCTTCGAGGAAGATTTGGGGGAAAATCCCTTCAACAATAGGGATTTAATAAAGAGGTTGGTCGAAGGGTGCATTCTGCCTGAGGTCGTCCACAGGATCGTCCATGCTGATCTTGAGCAGCGGGTCTGAGACTCTCTGGGATCCTTTCTCGAGGTAGGTCAATTCACTTTTTTCTTCTTCTCGCTTCTTTACTTAGTTTATTCTTTAGCTTTTATATTGACTTCCCAGCTGCTCTTGCAGATTGGACACCAGCTCATCACCAACATCGAGGTGATGAAGAACGCCAAGAAGGAGGCAACCCAGGCGGAGGAAGGTTGCCTGGCCGAGGCCGCCCGCCTCAAGGAGAAGATTGCCGAGGTCGCAAGTCTCCAGGAGGTGTTGTAGGAAGAGGGGCAAACCTCATCCGATCTGAGGGCCGCCTTGGAGGAGGAAAGAAAGAAGGCTGAGGCCGAGGTCTCCAAGCTGAAGGCGCATGTCTCCGAGCTGAAGGCACAGATCCCATCCCTAGTCTCGGAGGCTGGGGCCCGAGCAGTGGAGGAGTTCAAGACCTCCTCCGAGATGGAGGATTTGCAGGTCCAGTTCGGCCAGGAAGCCTTCATCAAGGGCTTCGAGCTCTGCCAAGAGAAGGTGGTCAGGAAGTTTTCCGAACTGGACCTCGGCTTTCTGGATGAGGCATCCGACGATGAAGCTATTGGGAATAGTGTCCCAAAGCCAATCGTCAGCTTGTTGATGGTTGTGCTCATTTTTGTATATGTACATGAATTATGAATTAATAAAAATTATTTTGGCATTTTTCATCACAAAATGTTTCATCTTCTAATGAACTCTTATGTTGTGGTGAAGTCCTTGGGACTATTTAGACTCGACAAAAGAGGATTTATCGTTTAGTCCTTAAATCTGTTCGCGACCAAATGATACGTTGTTACCAAGGACGACAACGTTTATCAAGTATAGGTCATTGTGTGCCATATAGGTTGGTTGTCCTCTTAACCAATGAGTGTGGAGACACTGGTATGGCATACAGGTGAGATGTAAGGGTACATCTGCACTGAACGTGACCGACTCTGGAGCTATTTCTGCTGTCAAGATTTGCTCCGATGGAATATGGGTATAAATATCCCTCTGACCTGAGACCACCACGGTGACTTGCAAGCAACTCACTGCACTTAGGCACTGGACTACCTGAATTTCTAATTCAGTGACGGAAGGCTGCTGGGTGTAGTCAAGTACTTGACTTGTCAGTGCGTGTGTCAAGATGGGATTGACCACTCCAGTTTAGGAGCTGTGTACAGTCATGTTTCAATATAGCAAAACCTTGGTCAGGATAGTCCTTGTGAGGAGTCACAGGACTGTTTGAGTTGAGCATGATTCGGATGATCTGATTAGGGTTGACAGTTTAACCCTGAGTCATCCTAAACATAGAGGTCAAAAGGATGAATTATACAGTAACCATATTCACATAGGTTCTGAGTGTTGCAATTGTGACTATTCGACCTATCTGGTCGTCAGGTACCATTACTAGATGGTCACTTCGATTAGTACAGAAATTGGTTCCTGTGCTACCAGCTTAGGTTCGAACCTGCGGGGTCACACACATTAGAGGTTCCTATTTGATCTGATAGCTGGTGAAGAGTCCTTCATGTCTGGAATTCTGTGATCGAGAATTAGGATTCTCTGATCATGAATTCCATACATTTTGGGTACCGGAGTCAAGAGTCCCACTGGTTTAGGACTCTTCGATCAGGTTTACATATCGATTTGCAGGTCAGTAGGAGATTTGATGAAGGCAAGAGATTCCGGAATGTTAGAGATGGAAGCAAAGTTCCAGTTCTAGCATTAGGAATCATGAACCTTGTAATCAATTCTCGAAATATAATTCTGAGTGAATGTCACTATTATCCAAGCTTTTTATTAAATATTATTATTGTAGGCCTTTTGACCATGAATGGTTATCAATTTTTAATAAAAAAAAATATTTGCAATATCATTTTGAATGGTGTTACAATGTTTGTTGGACAACTTAATAATAGAATTTACTTTCTATCATAACCTGTTAATATGGTTCAAACCTTCGGTAAATGCCTTAGAATAGATAATGTGTCAGAAGTCTACCTTTGGTACTGTAGGCTAGGTCATATCAATAAGAACAGGATAAACAGGTTGGCTCAAGAAGGAATTCTTGAAGTAGGTGATTGCGAATCACTTCCAACTTGTGAGTCCTGTCTTCTTGGTAAAATGACCAAGTCACCTTTTACTGAAAAAGGTGAGCGATCCAATGAACTCTTGGCTCTGGTACATTTTGATGTATGTGGCCCATGAGCTCAAGTGCAAGAGATGGATATTTCTACTTCATAACCTTCACAGATGACCTATCGAGGTATGGGTATGTCTATTTAATAAAGCATAAGTCAGAGTCATTTGAAATGTTCAAACTATTCCGAAATGAGGTAGAAAAATAAACTGGAAAGTAATTAAAACTCTTCGATCTGATCGAGGAGGTGAATACCTTTCCAATGATTTTTTGACATATCTTGGGGAGAATGGGATTCTCTCTCAGTGGACACCTCCTGAAACACCACAGCATAATGGTGTGTCTGAAAGGAGGAATCGGATCTTGTTGGACATGGTTCGATCCATGATGGGGTTTGCTGGTCTGTCGATCTTCCTTTGGGGATATGTGCTCGAATCGGCTTGTTACCTTCTAAATAGGGTTTTGAGTAAGTCTGTAACCAAAATGCCATATGAGATATGGATAGGATGTAAGCCAGTACTCTCACACCTTAGGGTTTGGGGGTGTCCGACTTATGTTAAACGTTTAATTACGGACAAGCTTGGACCTAGGTCTGACAAGTGTAATTTTATAGGGTACCCAAAAGAGACCAAAGGATATTATTTCTATCTGGCTGATGAGCAAAAGGTGTTTGTTAGCCTTAAGGCAATCTTTTTGAAAAAAGAGTTCCTTGATGAAGGGACTGTTGCCTCTAAGGTCGAACTTGATGAAGTTCGACAGGTGGAAAAACTGACACAAGTTGCTGAACCTGAACCGAATTTGATTAGATCAGATTCGGAGCCCATTGTTCAAGCACCCTTAAGGCGATCTGGTAGAGTACCACGTCAACCGGATAGATACTATGGTTTTTTAGTCCGGGACGACGATCCTATCAAACTTGATGAAAATGATGAGGATCCGATCACCTACATGGATGCAATGCAGAGACCCGACTCTGAGAAATGGCTAGAGGTCATGAAATTCGAAATGGAGTCCATGAAGGTCAACGATGTGTGGACATTGGTTGACCCACCCGAAGGAGTAAAACCCATAGGGTATAAGTGGGTCTTCAAGAGGAAGAAGGGTGCAGACGAAAAGATGAAAACCTCTAAAGCCCGTCTGGTTGCCAAGGGATATCGTCAACATTATGGTATAGACTATGACGAGATATTTTCTCCTATGGCAATGCTCAAATCCATTCAGATTATGCTTGCGATAGCTGCCCATCTGGGCGATAAAATCTGGCAGATGGATGTGAAGACAGCTTTCCTAAACGGAGAGCTGGATGAAGAGGTGTATATGATACAACCTAAAGGATTCACATCCACTGATGAGTCTAAGGTGTGCAGACTACAGAGGTCCATTTATGGACTTAAGCAGGCATCTCGGAGTTGGAACATACATTTTGATAGGACGATCAAGACGTATGGCTTCGTTAAGAACGGAGAAGAGCCCTGCATTTATAAGTGGGCTAATGGTCCAGTAGTGGTATTTCTTGTATTATATGTGGATGATATTCTCTTAATCGGGAATGATGTCCCTGCATTACAGAGAATAAAGATTTGGCTATCGTCACAATTCTCCATGAAGAATTTGGGAGAAGCTTCCTACATCCTAGGGATGAGGATCTATAGGGATAGATCTAAAAGATTGCTTGATTTATCCCAGTCTACGTACATAGATACTATGCTGAAGAGGTTCAGCATGGAAAATTCCAAGAAAGGCTATCTACCGATAGGCCATGGAATTTCTCTCTTGAAGAGGGATTGTCCGACAACACCTCAAGAGAGAGAACGTATGGGTAGGATTCCATATGCTTCGACAGTGGGATCTATCATGTACGCCATGACATGTACATGACCAGATGTGGCATACTCACTAAGGGTAGTGAGTAGATACCAATCTGATCTAGAAAAGAATCACTGGAAGGTTGTTAAAACCATCCTGAAGTATTTAAGAAATACTAAAGACCAGTGGCTTGTTTATGGTGAATTAGACTTGAGACTTATAGGGTTTACAGACTCTAGTTTCCAGTCTGATCACGATCACAGCAAAAGTGTGTCAGGATTTATTTTTACCCTTTATGGTGGGGCTATCTGCTGGAAGAGTTCCAAGCAGCACACAGTGGCTGATTCAGTTTACGAGGTGGAGTATGTTGCTGCATCAGATGCTGCTAAAGAAGCGGTGTGGCTAAGAAAGTTCATCATCGAGCTCGAAGTAGCACCCTCCCTTGTTGGTCTAGTTCTGCTCTATTGTGACAGCTCTGGAGCCATTGCTCAGGCGAAGGAACCGAAGGCACACCAGTGGACGAAGCATATTCTGCACCGCTACCATCTCATCCAGAAAATTATGGATCGAGGTGACGTCGACCTTCAGAAGATCGATGGGAAGGAGAACCTAGCCGACCCATTCACTAAAGCGATTGCGGTGAAAGAGTTCGACAACCACAAGTCGAAGATGGGTATTAGATACTGCACCGATTGGCTTTAGGCCAAGTGGGAGATTGTTGGGAATAGTGTCCCAAAGCCAATCGTCAGCCTGTTGACGGTTGTGCTCATTTTTGTATATGTACATGAATTATGAATTAATAAAAATTATTTTGGTATTTTTCATCATAAAATATTTCATCTTCTAATGAACTCCTATGTTGTGGTGAAGTCCTTAGGACTATTTAGACTCGACAAAGGAGGATTTGTCGTTTAGTCCTTAAATCTGTTCGTGACCAAATGATACGTTGTTACCAAGGATGACAATATTTATCAAGCATAGGTCGTTGTATACCATATAGGTTGGTTGTTCTCTTAACCAATGAGTGTGGAGACACTGGTATGGCATACAGGTGAGATGTAAGGGTACATCTGTACTGAACATGACTGACTCCGGAGCTATTTCTGCTGTCAAGATTTACTCTGATAGAATATGGGTATAAATGTCCCTCCGACCTGAGACCATCATGGTGACTTGCAAGCAACTCACTGCACTTAGGTACTGGACTACCTGAATTTTTAATTCAGTGATGGAAGGCTATTGGGTGTAGTCAAGTACTTGACTTATCGGTGCGTGTGTCAAGATGGGATTGACCACTCCAGTTTAGGAGCTGTGTACAGTCGTGTTTCAATTTAGCAAAATCTTGGCCAGGGTAGTCCTTGTGAGGAGTCACAGGACTGTTTGAGTTGAGCACGATTCGGATGATCTAATCAGGGTTGACAGTTTATCCTGAGTCATCCTAAACACAGAGGTCAAAAGGATGAATTATACAGTAACCAATATTTACGTAGGTTCTGAGTGTTGCGATTACGACTATTCGACCTATCTGATCGTCGGGTACCATTGCTAGATGGTCACTTCGATTAGTACAGGAATTGGTTTCTGTGCTACCGGCTTAGATTCGAACCTGCAGGGTCACACACATTAGAGGTTCCTATCTGATCTGATAGCTGGTGAAGAGTCCTTCATGTCTGGGATTTTATGATCGAGAATCAAAATTTTTTGATCATGAATTTCACATATTTTGGGTACCGGGGTCAAGAGTCCCACTGGTTTAGGACTCTTCGATCAGGGTTACATATCGATGAATTCTGATGTCCGATTACCCATCGGATTTGGACTCAATATTTATGAGAGGTTTAATTAGTGATTTGATTACTAATTAATTCAATTTGATTGAGTAATTATTTTTGGATCAAGTCCAATTGAATTGGATTCAGTTGGGTTTGACCCGATTAGGTTAAGAGTTGACCTAATCGTCGAGATGGTTTGGTCCCTGATATGATCAAAGGTTGGGCTTAATCAATTCCTGATTTGATTAGGATTTTATTGAGCCTAATTAAGCCTAATTAAGTTGGATTTAAATTAGTCTAATTGGGCCTAACTTATTTGGTTCAATTAGTTTGGTTTAAATAATGAAACCACCTTGACCCATTCTCCCTGCGCCACCTCACTTCCACTGTGCCCATTTGAATTCACGAGAAGGAAGTTCTCATGAATTTTTCCTCATGCAAAGCCTTCCTCATGTCCTACTTTAATGCGCCAAATGAGTGGATAAGGATGATTGATTAGCCATTCAAATTCAAAACAAAGTTTGAATTTGAATGAGCAACCAATCTTAGCACCTTGACCTTATCCTCTTTTAACGCCCCATTTATTACACGAGAAAATATTTCTCATGAAATCACTCACGCATAAATTAAGCCATGCCGTCCTCTTCTCACACCCTTAGTGGATAGGGATAAATTGATTTCTATTTGAATTTAAAATTTGATTTGAATTCAAATATGCAATTACTCATCTTTATCCTCTCACGTGGATAAGACGTTTGTTGTTGTTTTAAAAGGAGGAGAAGAGTTGGGCATGGGTAATTGAAAAATTTTAGAGAGAAAATCTGGGTGTGAGAAATCCTTGTGTGTGAGGTGAAGGTCCATATCCTTCTGAGAGAAAAAAAAAAGGTGCGTAGGGTTTCAGTGAGTTCCCTAAGGTTTCAGCTTGGGGTTAGGGAAGTGAGAAGGTGAGCTACGAGTGTCGTGAGCCCACCAAATTTCAGGAAGATCTTCATCATCCTCTCAAGCATGTCTGCTAATGATCCACAGAGGCCAGACACGCTGTGTGGCTGCATCACGATGATCAGACTCTCCTGACGGAGATCAGATTGTGGCGATCTACTAACCGCACAAAGGTATTGTGTTCTGAACATATTACAGTAAAGTGTTTACTGTTCAAATTCGAATTTTAAATTTAAATACATGCATGCTATATATCATATTTAGATTCTAGTATAGGATAAATTCATGTTAATTAGTTAGATTAATTAATATTTTTTCACTGTAAAATCATAATTTTGAAAAAAATTTAAAATTACCATTTTACCCCTGCACTGAATTTTCCCACAGAAGTTGGACCTTCTGAAGCTGCTGTCGGTCCTCCTCCAGTCAGGACCTCTTCGACTGCCGCGGTTGCCGCAACCGACCTTCCGAGGGCGTCGAGCCCCTCCACTTCTATCCTAGAGGTTCGGAACCTCTAATTTTGTGTTTTTCCTTCATGGCGACTTTTCTTCATTTTCTTGTACTTAAAAACTATTTAATCAATGAAATCAAATTCTTTTTTACAGAGAGCTCTTTTTTCTTCTTCTCTTTTATTTTCTTGCACTGATTTGTGTTGTGACACTCTTGTTTCCCAACAACAGTGCCCTGCCGAAGCTCTTCCCCTGCCGCAGGGGATCCCTTTGAAGTCCATGATTCGGGATCTCAAAAGAAAAGTTCATCACTTGACGAAGAAATCAAAGAAGCTGGATGACGAACTTCGCCGACTGAGGAAGAGCCATTCGGAAGTCACTACGGAGGCTACTCGCTTTTGGGACCTCCACAAAAAGGATCTCATGGACTACACCCGGAGGAAGGCTGACTTCGTGATGGAGCTTGAGGAACTCCAGAAATGTGCCAGTGATCGATCTTGGACTCAGGCTTCCAGGATCAGCTCCCTTGAAGTCGAGCTGGCGACCGCACGGGAGAAGATCGACCAGTTGGAAGGGAGCTCATCCTGGCTCGCAACTCAAGCCGATCGCGATCGAGACTGGTCAAAGAAGTTCTCCAACCTTCAGAAGCAGCTGCAGGATGCCGAGGCGAACTACAATGCCTATCGAGTCGGCTGGTGCGAGCAAGTATAGGACTACCGAAGGAAGCTCAAGACGACGACCGATGAAGTTGCCTGCCTTCAGAGGCAGTTGTCTGAGAGAGTCCAGTCCACCTCTGCACAAGGCTCCGACGAGCTCCGCTCCTTGAGGGGGACTATGGAAGAATTGTCTGTGGCCCTTGGGCAGGAAAAGGCTGAACTGCAGCGGCTGAAGATTCAACTGGCCTACGAGCAGCAGTCGGTCAAGGATGCCGAGGCAGAGTCTGAAGTTCTGAGGAAGAGGCTTCGGGAGTCGAAGGGCGAGAGTCGGCAGTTCCAACAGATGTATCGGGAGATGCTGTTAAGAAAGAAAGAACTGGAAGAAAAAGTCAAAAACTTAAAGCAATCCTCGATGATGGCTGGAACCGAGAGTTCGAAGTTTGAATAAGCCGAGCTTCCTTAGAGCTTCTTTATCTTTTATTCTATGTATTCTTTCCTTTTCTTGTCATTTTTCTTTTTTGGCCTTCAAAGGCTTTGTAATGTACACTTCACTAATGAAATGAAAAAAAAAAATTTCATTACCTTATCCATTTTTGCATTAAGTTATCGTTTACCAAACTTCTTTTGTCTTTTGTCTTGTTCGATGTTGACATTATTTGAAGGTTCCTGATCGTCATCGTGTTGATTCGCCCTTAGGGACTGGAGCTTTTCGACAAGGGTTTTATTCCTCGTTGAGACGAGGTCCCTTGAGTCTTGGCCTTCAAAGGCTCGGTAATGCACACTTTACTAATGAAATAAAAAAAAAATTTCTCATTACCTCATCTATTCTTGCTTTGAGTTGTTGTTTATCGAGCTTCTTTTGTCTTTTGTCTTATTCAATATCGACGTTGTTTGAAGGTTTTGGGTCATCGCCGTGTTGATTTGCCCTTTTTGTTCATGACCGTAGGTCTTTTCGAGGCCATTTGAGTTTGATGCTTCCTCCTGATGCTCGAGCTTGGGGGCCCAAACTTCTTATTACCTTGAGGAAGTCTATTTTTCCTCTGCCTGTATTGAGTTCTCTCTTAGAGACTGAGGGTTTTTGATAAGAGTCTTCTTTCTCGTTGAGACGAGGTCCCTTGTGTCTTTGATGTAGTTTGTTTTTTCCTTATCGTTGGTGTAGTTTGTCGCTTTTTCTTTTTATCTCTCCCCCTTTTTTTTTATATTTGGGCAAGGATTTTTCCTCTACTCTTAGAGGGGTTGTAGGGATGTAGAGGAGCCATTGAGGAGTCTTTTCTCCTCATCCGATCTTGAATGACCAGGTCTTCATTTGTGTCAGGATGATGTTCTCCTCCTGTTTCTGACACAGTCAATTTCAGCTCATGCTAGGATGAGATTTTCCTCCTGTTCCTAATAGGGCTGTGGGGGCACGTAAGGGCCGTTGCAAGGGCCTCTCCCTCCATCCAGTCTCTAAATAACCAGACCTTTGATTTTGCTCATATTAGGATGAGGTTCTCCTCCTGTTCCTAACATGGCTGTGGGGGCACATAAGGGCCGTTGTAAGGGCCTCTCCTTCCGTCTGGTCTTTAAATAATCGGGCCTTCGACTTTGCTCATGTTAGGACGAGGTTCTCCTCTTGTTCCTAACATGGCTGTGGGGGCACATAAGGGCCATTGTAAGGGCCTCTTCTCCCATCCGGTCTTTAAATAATCGGGCCTTCAACTTTGCTCATGTTAGGATGAGGTTCTCCTCCTATTGCTAACATGGCTGTGGAGGCACATAAGGGCCGTTGTAAGGGCCTCTTCTCCCATCCGATCTTTAAATAATCGGGTCTTCAACTTTGCTCATGTTAGGATGAGGTTCTCCTCCTGTTCCTAACATAGCTGTGGGGGCACATAAGGGCCGTTGTAAGGGCCTCTCCCCCCCATCTGGTCTTTAAATAATCAAGTCTTCGACTTTGCTCATGTTAGAACGAGGTTCTCCTCCTGTTCCTAACATGCTTAGTTTCGATTGTCAGAAGGAGCTACTCCCTGTCGTTATGAGCTCATGCCAAAAGAAAAGATATGCAAATATGAAAGAAACTTTTATTTAAGGCAAAGTTATTGGTAATACATTCGTAGATTTTTTGAATCCCATAGCCGCAGAAGGTCTGCTCCCTGTCGGGGTCCTCCAGAGATGGAGTTGATGATCCCAATTGAAGGTCGATCTTCAGGCTACTCCTCCCTCCTTGGCGATTCCGATTGTGGCAGGGCCCTCGATCGATCTTCTCTACCTTCAGGTCGATGTCGAATGAATCTGTCGAGCTGACCTTGTCTGATGAGCTCCTCGATCTCATCTCGGAGCTAAATGCACTCCTCCATGTCGTGGCCATGGTCACGATGATAGAGGCAGAACTTGTTAGGGTTGTGCTTCTCGGGATGTGTGTGCATCTTTTCTGACCTCGGTAGCTACTCCCTGACCTCCATCAGTACTTGGGTTTTCGATGTGTTGAGAGGGGCGTAGCTGTGAAATCTTCTTGGGGGAGAGCCCCACCGAACTTTATGGTCTGGGCTTCTCTGCCTATGAGTCTGAGGAGGAGTCTGGACACGCTTGTGTCTGGAGGGAGTTCGAGAACGTGGTCGAGCTTCACTCGGCCCTTTTTCAACTGCGGGCTTGCTGGAGTCTCTCGCCTGCCACTCCTTCGCGGCCTCCTCATCCTTCATCTTGAAGGCTTCTTCTGCTTGGGCATATCCTTCGGCCTGAGCCAGCAAATCAGCAAAGTCCTTGGGATACTTCTTTTTCAGAGAAAATAGAAGATCGTTCTTTTGAAGACCGCCCTTCAGGGCGGCCATCGCAATCGATTGGTTCAAGTTTCGGACCTCCAATGCGGTGACGTTAAAATGGTTGACGTAAGCGTGGATGGATTCTCCCTCCTTTTGCTTTATATTGATGAGGGACTCCGAACCTCTCCGGGGATGCCGGCTGCTGACAAAATGAGCAACAAACTGGTGGCTCATCTGATCAAAGGAGAAGATAGTACTCGACTTCAGTATCGAGTACCAATTTCTTGCTGCTCCCTTTAAGGTAAATGAAAAAGCTCAGCACAAGATAGCGTCTGGCATGCCATGGAGCAGCATCATTGTCCGAAAGGCCTCCAAGTGGTCAACCGGATCCGAGGTCCCATCGTAGCTCTCGAATTGGGGGAGCTTGAAGTTCGACGGGATTGGTTCCTGCATGATCATTTGAGAGAAAGGAGGGTCAGTGCAGATGTCCTCACCGTAAGTAGTGGGAGCATGGCGGAGCTTTTTGATCCGTCGGTTCATCTCCTGAAATCTTTGATCCAGGAGGTCCTTTCGACTGCGAGTCTCGAGGGTCTTCTGGTGGAACGGAGGTAGGGACTCTCTGGAGGTGGAATCGTGATCGGATGGTGGACTCTCTGCCTTCTGCTTCCCCTTTCCGGGGAAGATAGGGCAACTTGCCCAAGTGGCCCACCTAGTCGTCGGATTCTGGAACTCTAACGATGCTCTTTCCAGCTGCACTGATGCTTGCGGCTGCTGCTGCTGCTGCGGCTGCTGCTGCATGGCTTGCACTACTTCGGTGAGGCTCCTGACCTGCTGAACCAGCAAGTCAAATTTTTCTATGCCGACTGTCGTTGCCGGAGGAGGAGTCTAGAAAACTGGAGATGACGTCGGAGCTTGCGGAGCTCGCTGAGATCTGGCCGTGGAGGTCGTGGATCACCTGGTGGATGCCTTTCGGGGAGGGATCAGGTGGAGATCTGATAGGAGAAGAAGAAGAAGATGTCAGAGAAGATGATCGGAGACAGTCTCGTTGAGCACTCCTTTAAGAACAAGGGTACTGCGAAGACACAGGCCCTTCCTCTAGCGCCAATTCTGTTGGTGCAGAATTTTGCTGACACTGGAGAAGCTGGAGTCGAGGGGATCGCGTCCACCGTCGGAACCTGCACGAAAAGTCTAAACTGGAGTTGGGGGTGCTCTGGCAAGACCCTCCGATGCTCAAGTCAGTACTCTGGCTTAACAGAAATGGAGCACTCGAATGAGATTTTAGCAGAGTTTCGAGATAAAATTTTGAGCTTAGAGAAGAATGTATCTAGGGGTCCCTTTTTATAGACGGAGAGCGTAACTGATTGACAGCGACGTCTGTAACCGCCTGGTAGTGGGCTGTTCAGGACCATGCAGAGTTTGTTATGGAGAGTAGTGGCGTCAGGGGGCCGTTCAAGGCCACGTGGAGTTTGTTATGGAGAGTGGAGTGGTGTCCGTTGTCGTGACTTACCAGAGAGTGGTGGAGCCACGTGGAATCTGTTACCAAGAGTGGAGTGGGGTAGTGGCCATTGTCGTGACTTGTCAGAGAGTTTGGGCCTGACGGCTAAAGCTCGGCTGGAACATCTGATGGAGCGGAATGGCTCTCTGTCTCTGCAATCTAAGAGAGGCTCGGATGTTTTCGAAGTTGCTGACGAGTCCACTATTGTTGGATGCCTAGAGCACTGATGTTGCAGGTGGAAGTCATCTACCGTAGAAGCTCAGACGGGGACTTTCTATTGGGAAAATCTAGTTTCATGAGGAATCTGGTAGAGGGTCGACTGACAGTGGACTTCAGATGGCGTTTTGGAGGTTCGTCCGCTGGAGGAGTCTGGAGGATCCTGTGGAAGTCCGGTTGGCGTTGTTGCAGTCCGACTGATGCTATTGAAGGTTGATGGCTGGGGAGGTATGGCAGACACTGGAGGCGATCAGCCATTGTAGAAATCCAGCTGCTGGAGCCCATCCATTGTAAAAGTTCGTCCGAAATTCATCCGCTATGGAAGTTCAGACGGAGTCTGGTTCTTGTAGAAGTTCGGATGGGGACCGCTTATTGAAGAAGCTCGACTGAAGTCCGTCTGTAATAGAAGTTCGAAAGGAATTCATTTACAGTAGAAGCTCAGATGAAATTTGCTTACAGTAGAGATCTGGAGTAGACTGCTTGTAGTAGAAGTTCAGAGTAGACTGCTTGCGGTAGAAGTTCGACTGAAATTCGGAAGGTGATCGACCACTGTAGAAACTTGGATGGAGTCTAGTTGCTGTAGAAGTCCTGCTGCTGAAGAAGCTCGATCATTGACGAAGTCCGAAGGAAATTCGGAGTAAAGTCAATCGTGGCTGGGAGAAGTCTGGAAGAGATTCAGAGAATAGTCGACCACTATAGAGAATCGACTGAAAGTGAAGTTCAGAGAGCGTTTGGAGCAGTCCGGTAGATGAATGGAGAAGCTCATGATTGGAGAAGTCCGAATGGTATTATGGAAGCTCGGACGGTTGGGGTAGTTTGGAAAGATGCCACACAAGGTTGGAAGCTGGAAGAGCCCTGGAAGGGTCGGCCTTTTATGAACTTCGGTTGGGATTATTTTATACCCAACATGTCCCAAAAGCACTGGATCTAGGCTAATATCTACACTCTTTACTATAGATTTCACTATTTCATTGCTATACCCCAAATTTAGATAAAATTCTCTGACTAGATCAACATACGTATTTTCTTTTAAAGAGCAGTAAAATTTTCATCTTTGGTCCTTAATCTTTGATCCAATAGTGAACCCTTCTTTTTTAAAAAACTTGAAATCAATATTTTTTCCGGGTTTCACTTTCCTATCAGAGAGGGGTACCTTGTCTGAGCTGATTGGAGACTGAGTTGAAGCTGAAGCAGGACTTGGAGCAGGGATTAGAGTAGGAGAGGGTTCGGCTGCTAATCTCTTTCTGTGCACACTCTCTTCCAATCCGCGAACGGATTTTCTCCTCTATGGAAGCTTCATCTTGGGAGCCATTTGCACAAGAAGGACTTGCATGGAGCTTAGGAGACTAGATGAGAGGGAGAGAGGATGGGATTTTAGTGGAAAGGTAGAGATTTTGGAGAGGAGAGGTGCCAATTTGGAGAAGACGGATAGAGTTTAGGGTAAGCTCGAACCGTCCCAAATGAGGAGGGAAGAGAAGAGGAACTTGGTTCCTAAATGGTCGATTTGAAGGATGAAAATGAGTGGGAGAAGATATTTGAGAGTAATCTAGGTTTGAGGGAGAAGAGATGGAGAGCCTTAGATTTGGAGAGAGGAAGAAGGTGGAGAGCTGGGTCGGCTCTAGGAGAAATTTCCAACAAAAAGAGAGCGTCTGAAGGGTTTTGACATAATTACAAGTTTGCCCTAGGATCGACCTTGGGGGTCGACTCATGGCACAGAGATATTCAGAAAAATGATGAAATAATTTTGAAAAAATTTAAAACTTTATAAGAAAGATGTTTACCCAAATATTGATCATGTGAATGATAATTTGAGCTTTTGAGCTCAAAACAAAAAGAAAATTGAGCTCTCAAAAATTGGTTCAATGAATTTTTGGCATTAAGAATTTGGAATCAGAGAGATACTTATGCTGATGGATCAAAGATTCTTAATTCTCTCCTAATTTCACAGAATCTATCTTCACTTAAGATCTTGGTAAAGATGTCAGCCAATTATTTTTCTGTACAAACATAATCAAGAATTATATCTTTATTTTAGACATGTTCTCTTATGAAATGATGACTTATCTCAATATGTTTTGATCTAGAATGTTGAATTAGGTTTTTAGTTAGGTTTATAGTACTAGTGTAATCACATTTTATGGGAGTTTCATTGAGTTTGATGTCAAAGTCCTCAAATTGTTGCTTAATCCATAAGATTTGAGCACAACAACTTTCAATGTACTTGGCCTTGGTCGTAGACAGTGCTATCGAGTTTTCTTTCTTGCTAAACCAAGAGATTAAGTTAACTCCAAGAAATTGATAAGTTTTGCTAGTACTTTTTCTATCGAATCTATATCCAGTAAAATCTGCATTTGAATAACCTATTAAGTCAATTAATGAGTCCTTAGAATACCATAGTTCTAGAGTTTGTGTACCATTTAAGTATCTAAAGATTCTTTTAACAGTATTTAAATATGATTCTTTTGGATTTGATTGAAAGCGAGCACAAAATTAAACACTAAACGTAATATCTAGTCTACTAGCAGTTAAATATAGTAGAGAACCAATCATGCTTCTATAGAATTTAAAATCTATATATTTATCTCTTTCATCCTTGTCAAGCTTACATGATGGGCTCATGGGTGTACCAATTACTTTGGAATCCTCCATTCCAAATCTTTTGAGTAGTTCTCTTGTATATTTGGTTTGGGTGATGGAGATTTCTTTCTTTGTTTGTTTGATTTGGAGTCCGAGGAAGAATGTAAGTTCTCCCATCATGCTCATCTCGAACTCCCCCTACATGAGCTTAACAAAATCTTGACAAAGAGTTTCATTAGTAGATCCAAAAATAATGTTATCGACATATATTTGAATAACTAAGATATCATCTTGATTTCTTTTAATAAAAGAGTTGTGTCTATATTTTCTCTTGAAAAATTATTATTGAGCAAAAATTTGCTTAGCCTTTCATACCAAGCCCTAGGTGCTTGTTTCAAACCATATAATACTTTGTTTAATTTAAAAATATGATTAGAAAAAGCATGATTTTTAAAATCTGGAGGTTGTTCTACATAAACTTCTTCAGCAATATATCCATTTAAAAAAATACTTTTGACATCCATTTGAAATAACTTAAAATTCATAAAGCAAGCATATGCAAGCAGAAGTCTAATTGCTTCTAATCTAGCAACAGGTGCAAAGGTCTTATCAAAATCAATTTCTTCTTGATTATAACCTTTTGCAACTAATCTTGCTTTATTTCTTATCATATTTCCATGTTCATCCAATTTATTCCTATATACCCATTTTGTGCCAATTATTGAATAATTTTTAGGTCTTGAAACTAAAGTCCATACATTATTTTTTTCAAATTGATTAAGTTCTTCTTGCATTGCATTTATCCAATTATAATCTTTTTCAGCTTCATCTATGGTTTTAGGTTCAAGATGAGAGACAAAAGCAAAATGATTGAATGCATCTTTAAGTGAAGAACAAGTTCTTACACCATGTGTAGGATCATCAATGATTAGTTCCTTGGGGTGATTGTGATCATACCTCTATTCTTTGGATAGATCATTTGTACCTACAGATTGTTCTTCACCTTCCTCATCCTGTTTATCTTCATGTTCTTCATCATCTTGAATGGTTGAGTCTTTTAGAGTGATCTCCTTTATCTCTTCTATAAGAGGATCTGCATCATCAATACCTTCATTCTTCCTTGAAGGAAGATCATTAGTTTCATAAAAAATAACATGTATTGACTCCTCTACTACTAAAGTTCTTTTGTTGAAAACTCTAAAAGCTTTGCTAGAAGAGGAATAACTAAGAAAAATCACTTCATCGGATTTTGCATCAAATTTTTTTAGTTTTTCTTTACCATTGTTCAAAATAAAATATCGACAACCAAAAATATGAAAATATATAATGTTTGGTTTTCTTTCTTTCCAAAGCTCATAGAGAGTTTTCTTTAAAATTTGTCTGATTAAAGCACGATTTAATATGTAACATACTGTGTTAATTACTTCCTTCCAAAAATATCTGAAAATGTTGCTTTCACATAGCATGGTACGGGCCATTTCTTCAAGAGTTTTATTTTTTCTTTCTACTATCCCATTTTGTTGGGGTATCCTAGGTGCTGAAAAGTTATGGTCAATATCTTTTTCATCACAAAAAATTTTAAAATCTTGATTTTCAAATTCGGTTCCATGATCACTTCGAATATTTTGAATTAAAAATCCTTTTTTATTTGTGACTTTTCGATAAAATTTTGAGAAAACATGAAAAGTTTCATCCTTATGTGCCAAAAAGAAGACCCATGTAAAACGAGAGAAATCATCAATAATTATGAAACCATATCATTTTCCACCTAGACTAGTAGTTCTAGTGGGTCCAAATAAATCTATGTGCAATAGTTCTAATGGCCTAGAAGTTGAAACAATATTTTTAGATTTGAATGAGACTCGAGTTTGTTTACCCATTTGGCATGCATCATAAATTCTATCCTTTTCAAAATTCAATTTGGGTAAGCCAATAACTAATTCTTTTTTAATAAGTTTTGAAAGAGAATGTATGCTAATATGTGCAAGCCTACGATGCCAAAGCTAACTAGTCTCATTAATCTTGGCATTCAAGGCTACTAGGCATTGCATGTTTATTTTAGAAAGATCATTCAAATCTACCATATAAATATTATCATGTCTATGCCCAACAAATTTAATACCTTCATTAATAGGACTAGTTACAATGCAAACTAAAGATTCAAAAATGACTTTGTATCCTTTATCATAAAATTGACTGATGCTTAATAAATTATGTTTTAAACTGTCTACTAATAAAATATTTTCAATATACTTGGAGGGAGTGATACCAATGTTACCTATACCGATGATCTTTTCTTTGCCATTGTCTCCAAAGGTGACCATCCCTCCACTTTTAGCATCAAGTGTGATGAATTGGGATTCATTACCAGTCATGTGTCTTGAGCACCCACAATCAAGATATCATTTTTGATTTGCTCCTTGGGAAGCTAGACACACCTACACATAAGAATCAAGTTTTGACTTTAGATATCCAAATTTTCTTGGATCCTTTTTGGTTAGTCATAATGGTTCCTTTTGGAACCCATATTTTCTTTACATTAAAATTTTTAGATTTTTTAGAAAAATATGTGTAGGATTTGTGTCCTACTTTACTACATTTAAAGCAAGTTATATTTGAAAACTTATTGTATGATGAGTTTACAAAGATATTTTTCAGAAGTTTTTGTTTCTTTAAAGGGTTATATCCAAGATCGATTTTATCATAAATGGTTTTTTGATTGTCAAGTATCATGTAAAGTTTATTTGAGCTTAAAGTAAATTTTTCAACCATTGATTTCAACTTGGCAATCTCCTTCTTTAAATTCAGATTTTCTTGAGATGAGGTAGATTTTTCATTTGAAATGCTCTCAATTTCTTTTAGTAAAGATTGATTTCTTGACTTTAATTCTTTGTTCTTTACCCCTAGCTTCTTTAGTTCATCAATTAGATCATAAAAAGCTTCATGAAGTTCTTCAAAGGTAAAGTCAATAGGAGTTTCAATATTTACCTCATTTTTATGTGCCATAAGGCACAAGTTAGCTTGTTCATTTGACTCTTCTTCTTCGGAGCTTGACTCATCACTTTTGCTCCATGTAGCCATCATGGCCTTCTTCTTGTACCTTTTCGGACCCTTCTTCAGCTGTGGGCATTCAGACTTAAAGTGTCCTAATTTTTTGCATTCATAACAAATAAGGGGTTGGTCTTTATCCTTCTCTTTGCTATGTTTCTCTTTTGTAGGTGGCCTCTTCCTCTTTTCTTGTCTCTTTTTCTTCAAAAATTTCATAACCTTCTAGTAATGAGAGCCATTTCTTCATCTTGCTCTTTATTTTTTGTATCATCAGTTTTCTCATTAGGTTGAGCAGTTGATTTGAGGGCAATTATCCTCTTCTTTTTGACATCTTCTTCTTGATGTTGTTTCATGCTCAGCTCGTGAGTCATCAGCGATCCTAGAAGCTCTTCCAAAGGTAGGATGTTCAGATCTTTGGCTTCTTGGATTGTAGTCACTTTGGCCTCCCAAGTCCTTGGTAAAGACCTAAGAATCTTCCTCATAAGGTCACTGTTAGAATAAGACTTACCAAGACTTTTTAAATCATTAATAATATCAGTAAAATGAGTAAACATTTCAGTTATTGACTCATCAAGCTCCATTTTAAAAAGTTCATATTTATGCACAAGCATGTTGATTTTTGATTCCTTCACTTGGTTAGTTCCTTCATGAGTTACTTCTAATATATCTCAGATTTTTTTAGCAGACATGCATGTTGAAATATGATTGAATTCATTAGCATCTGAGCACAATACAAAATATTCATGGCTTTTGCATTTAGTTGAACTATTTTCTTATCAATCTCATCCTATTCTCTTTCAGGTTTGGTTGATTCCACACCATCAATTATTTTAGTGGGTGTGTATGGTCCATTTACTATGATACTCTACATATCATAATCAAGTGCTTGAATAAAGATTTTCATCTGAGCTTTTCAATAGGTATAGTTTGACCCATTGAAAAATGGAGGTCGGTTGTAGACTGCCCCTCGGCTAGTGAAGCACCAATTTAAGTGGCCATAGATCTTTAGCTCTTTGATGGTTAAATAAAAGTAGGCCTAGAGCACTGAGCTCTGATACCACTTGTTGCCCAGCTATGCAACCCAAGAGGAGGCGGGGGGGGGGGTGAATTGGGTTTTTGAAAAATTTAAACTTAACTTACAACTATGAAGAATATTTAACAATGAGCAAGATAAGTATGGAGAGTGTAATTTATGCAAGGTGTAGAAGTTGGATACAAGAATGCAAGAGGATAAAGAAATTTAAATGGAAAGCAAGTAAGCACAACACAAACAAGAAGATTTATAGTGGTTCGGTGCCAACCTTGCACCTACATCCACTCTCCAAGCTCCTACTTAAAAATTTAAATCTACTAAACTGTATTCAACCCGAATACAACGTCGAATCCTCCAACTCTAGCTATTCCAAACTAGAACACTTATTTCTCAGATACAAGCCAATCCAATATAATCTGATTCAAGGTTCGGATCAACCTTTTCACATTTTAGAACCCTTCCAAAACAAAAATAACAACTCAAAAGGAGTATGACAGTTAATTGCACAGAAATACAGATGTAGCTCCTTTAATGAGCGAATAAAGCTTTAAATACACTTTACACAATAAGAAGCAAGCTCTTCTGATTTTTTTCAAGGTGGTTGAAGACTTGAGTGAGCTCTTGAGGGGTTGGTGAACTTAAAATAAAAATTTCTTTAACTTCAAGAGGACTCTTTTGTTAGGGCTGAAATGAATGCTTAAAGAATTCTTTTCAAAATCTCTATCATTTTTTCTTGATTTTCTCCTTTAAGTACCTTTTATAACTTCAAATAATGGTGGAGAGTAATCTGGACTGAAATAGAGCCGTTAGAGCACATTAAATGGACATTAAATGCAGCCAGAACAAGTAAAAAACTAGCCGTTGTGGAGTTTTTCCATCATAGGGGTCGACTCACAGGGTTGACTCATGCACATGAGTCGACTCATGGGGTTGACTTCTATGGCACAGAATAGAAAATGACTTCTATAAATTTGGCTTATACTGCAGCAGAGGTCGACTCATAGGGTCGACTCATGCACAGGGGTCGACTCATGGGGTCGACCTCTGTGGCACAGAACAGAAAATGACTGTTCTGTAAGTTTGGCCTGCACTGCTGCAGAGGTCGACTCATAGGGTCGACTCATGCACAGGGATCGACTCATGGGGTTGACTCATAGGGTGTGCCAGCCAAAAATTTAGCGTGCTGTTCAGCCCCTTTTGCCATGAGTCGACTCATGGGGTCGACTCAAATTTATAAACATGATTTTCTTTCACATCCAAAAATATTGAAATTGCCTCCAATAGATTATAAATCTTGTGTTCTTGCTCTTGAGGCTTCTGAATCAGAACTTGGTAGAGTTACGATTTTGCTCCTGAAATACAATGAATCTTTTTTCAAGTCAAAATCATTAGTAACCTTCTCAAATACTTTGTAATCATCAAAATCAATTCAAAGAGTAACAACAGATTTACTAGGTATCCTATTTAAAATATGTGTAGCAGTCTTTAGAGCATGACCCCAGAAAGAGATCGAAATATGAAGCACATCATATACCGCACCATATCTAATAAGATGTGATTCTTTCTTTCCACAATACCATTTAATTATGGAGTGTAGGGAGGAGTCTATTGAGAGAGAGTTTTATTTTCTTTTAAATGATCAAGAAAGTCACTAGTTAAGCATTCGCCTCCTTGATCAGATCGAAAAGTCTTGATATTCTTACCTGCTTGTTTCTCAACCATTCTTTGGTACTCCTTAAACTTATCAAAGGCTTTAGATTTGTATTTCATTAAATACATATGTCAAAACTTAGATAAATTATTAGTAAATATGATGAAGTAGGAGTATCCACCTTTAGCTTGAGTGGACATTGGACCACAAATATTAGTATATACTGAGCCCAAAATGTCACTCATCCAATCTTCATATCTAGTAAATGGAGTCTTGGTCATCTTACCCATGAGATATGAAAGAAATATGCCCTACAAGACAATCAAAATATATATTTTGATAGATTTTTTTTGTAATCTTCCAAACTTATATAATTGATATTTTATAAATAAAAAGTATTTATTTTTCATCATAGGCTACATCTTACTTTTGTAAAGATTATGATGAACTTCATAAATCAAAATAATGACTTTAGAATTATGATGAGATCATACCTATGAGATCTAAAATCTTAAAAATTCTGATTTAAAATATTCTTAGTCATAGGAGCATTAAGTAGGGGATTAATATCTTAGATAGACTGGCACTTTCTATGTATGCTCGATAGAAAGGGTGGCTGATCTCATAAGTCACTTGTGTGAGATACTAATATAAGGATGTGGGTGCTCATTAAAGAATGAGTTTACTGAATTGATCCGACTTAAGAAATATCTTATGGAATCAACTTATTCGTCAAAAGATATTTTCTTATAGTGAAAGTTGTGCATGTAATCCTTAGACCTGAGACTACTATAGAATATTATATACATGAATCCGTATTTTGGTTCATAGTCATTTATGACTTAGTCATATATGGGGTATTCTAGATATGGTGGAATGTGTATGGAGGTTGTGAGTAGGTCAATATGAAATTGATCACTCCTGATAAGAGGAGATTGCATTTTACTTGCTCTAATCAATTGATGATTCAAGAAGCCTTTGATCAAAGCAAGATAAAAATTAGAAAGAGTTTTTAATATTTTATTAATCAAATCATCATTATATGATTAAAAAAATATGAATGTGATATTAAATTTGATATAGTTCCATATCCATAGTCATATTCGGGATGCAGGTTGATCGTAGGATCGAATTGCACGATAACTTTCTACTGAAGAATATTTTTGATATTTTTATTAAAATTTTATATTTTTTGGATAGATATGATATAGTGCTAGACATCAATCTTGTCTTGTAAGTTTGATTGAATTAAAAAATTTAATTCAATTGTCAATTAGAAAGGATTCTAATTGCTGAAATTAGGTTAGCTCGATTGGACCTAAATCGATTAGATTAAATTTTAATCAATTCAGGTCAACTTGCATCTAGACCTACCACTGCCTAGATGTGAAACTCAATAGATTACATACAAAAAAAATTGATCAGGGGTCTAGTTGGAATAGATCATATTTGCAAGATGAACATGCTAGCACATGTTGCAAACCTTAGCTCCTTGTTTCAAATCAGATTCAAATTTGATTCCAGATTGGGCTAATTAAATTCAAATTAAGTCAAACCAATTTTGAATTTAAGTTGGATCAATCCTTGGCTGATTGTACCAGGGATTGGGTGCCATAAAATCAGCATCCCACATGCCAAGAATTTTTTCTTGTGCGTGGGGTTTATCTTGTGCGCAAAAAGTCAAGTTGGCATCCCATGAGATGGGATGCCCCTTCATTCCTATCTTTTTGTTTCATGATAAAAAAAATTCATGAAGTTTTGTGATCTGATTTTAGGTGCAGAAGAGTCCTTCTGTAGCTAAATCACTCCATGGTTTAATCATGGAAATTAGATAAATATTGGAAACCTAGCCGCCCACATCCATGTGCCTAATATATAAGAGTCCATGTTGTTAAGAACTCTTATCCATATGTCATGCCCCCATATATGATTTTTCTCCATGCCATCTTCAGGTTAATGCCTCCTTTGTGGGCCCTTGGATGGCCAATGTGCATTGATCAAGGGTGGAGAAAAATGCCACCCAAAGAAGGCTCGCGATACATCGAAAAAATAATAAAAATTCTTCGAAGAGTCTTTCTGCATGAAGCAACTCTTGGATTCTTTTCCTGATGTTTTCCATGTGTCACAAGTCTCTAGATAGGTGTGTGAAATTGGAAAGGGGTGTGAGATCATCTGGTTGGGTGTGAGATGTCGCGTGGATAGGGCACGAGATAAATCTGAACACATCCCATCGCTAACTATAAAAGGGGTCCTACGTCGGGGTTTCAATTCATTCAGAAAATCCTAATCTCTTTTTTCTTACACAAGTCTCCCCTCTTGTCCAATTAGTCCCTTCCTTCTCTTGTTAGGACAAGTCCTAAAATAGTAAGGACAAGTTCGATTTTAGGACAAGGGCTTAGGAAGAGATATAAGGAAGACAAGGAGACAAGAAAGGTAGAGATAGGAAGGCTAGGAGGAGAGGAAGGAGGCCTTGAGGTTTTGCTACTCAAAAAAATTTTCAGAGTTAAAATTTTGGGGGAGGAATCATTTTAAGGAGTTGATGTTTTGATCAAAATCCTATGTGAATCACCGTTGGAGGACGAGCACTTGGGTGCCTGGCGGAGGTTCTATCGGAGTTTTGGAATAAGCATTGCAGGTATTCTTCTATACCTTGAATTTTGTTATGAAAATATTTTATATGACTGTTAGTCATCAAGGAGTTGCTGGTTTAAGGGTTTAATATTTAGTATTTCTTAGTTTAAATTTTTGAAATCCATTATGCTTCCGTTATGTATTTTCTTTCTGAAACTCTACAGTGGTATCAGAGCCGACCTTGTTTGGTTCAATCATATATAGACCATATTTATGTGATGCATTATATGATTTATGTTATAAAATGAATTATGCTATGAATTATGCTTTCATATGATGATATGAATTGATGCATATCTGATCCACCACTTCATTATTTTGAAATAAGGTTGTCTTAGCATACCAGGATTATATTGCAATGTTGTCCTAGGATGATGAATGTTCATATATCACATTGACACATATAAAATATTGAATACTGATATATATATTAGTGTGCTTTAGCATTATGAAATTAGAATGTGCATGAGAGCAACGAAGCCCTCATAAAATTATATTAAGTGGTAGTGATAACAACTATGGGTTAACTAATTTTTGATTAATTGATCAATTGGTGTCTAGAAAAGTACTTAAGGTGGTTCTTTAATTGATTCTGTTGACTGATCTGATCAATTTATTGATATCTAAGAAAAGCAACGGGGGGATCTCCATCTACTTGTCTGACCAATTTGATTAAGCGATCTTGAAATTGAAAAATTCTAATGTTGAAAACACTACTAAGGTTCTCCCTTCATGCTAGGTTAATGTTATATCATGAACTATGGCAAAGTTTGTTGTATTACCACAAAGCTTGCCATAGGGACTGATATAACATAATCCTAGTGCATAGAGGATGCTTATGGTAATTTTGGATATATTGCTTTGTTGTGTTACCACAAAGACAGTAATATTCAAATTTGATTGTATTAAAGTGAAGAGTCTTATTTAACTAAAATATTATAGCTGGTTGTGTTACCACAAAGCTAATAATATTTTAGAGATCAAGATAAAATTGAGAATTGCATGAGATGCAATTGAAAAGAGTTTTCTACCTATGAACTCATAAGGGTTTGTTGTGTTACCACTGAGAAATTAGAACCTTAATCCCATTAAGATAAATATACAATATATCTCGATCATCATAGTAGAGGGTTATGATGTTCGATAAAATAGTGAGAGGCATAATTAAATTTAATAAGATCTTATTTAATTATGTAAGTCATCATGAGTTGTTTGCTTATATTATGTTCTTTATTTATTATAGATTAAATTCTATAAATGGCATCTTCATTATCATTGCGAGAAATTTTAGATTTCAACAAGTTGATCGGTCTCAATTATGTGGACTGATTGAGAAATTTAAAGATTGTACTCACTCAGAAGAAGCTCTCTAATATTCTTGATGTCCCTAAACCATTAGAGGTTGGGGATGATGCCACTGAAGAGGAGATTTCCACATATTGGATGTGGAAGAATGACAGTTTAACTATCAAATGCATCATACTAGCCTCTATGAGCAATGAATTATAGAGATAGCATGGGAGCATGGATACTCAATCTATACTCCTCAATTTTAAAGAGTTGTATGGAGAACAAAATAGGATTGTTAGGTATGAGATATCTAAATAGCTATTCCATGCTGGAATAACTGAAGGGTCATCCATACAAAATCATATCCTTAAGGTCATTGATTTGATCACTAGATTGGATCAATTGAATTTTATGATGGATGGAGAATTAAGTCAGGATTTGATCCGGCAATCTCTTCCTGAATCATTCACTTAGTTTGTTGTGAATTATCACATGAACAAACTAAATACCTTTTTGTCTGAGCTATTAAACAAGCTTAAAATAGCTGAGAGCTACATGAAAAAGGAAAAGGCTCCACTTTTTCTTGTGGGTAAAACCTCTAAGAAAAAATCAGGCTTTGAGGGTTCAAAGAAAGCATTGAATCCTAAAGGTGGCATGATGAAGAAGAAGAGAAAGAAAGTCTCTAGACAAGGTACCTACTTTCACTGCGGTAAGGCAGGATACTGAAAAAAAATTGCAAGTCCTATCTTGCAACTGTAAAAATTGGTGCAAGCGATGCACCAAAAGGTATGTATGAGATGCATACAATTTTGTCATTAAGTTCTTCCAATTTAGACTCTTAAGTATTGGATACCACCTGCGATTCTCATATATGTAAGTCATTACAAGGGCTGTAGAATATTAGAGTATTGAAGAAGGATGACTTCGAGCTCTACAGCACTGGAGGAGAGTCCATCCAGGCAGATGCTATGGAGACATATATCTTGAAATTACCTTTTGAAAAGATCTTAGAGCTAGAAAGTTGTTATTATATGCCTAAGATCATTAGAAATATTATTTCTATACTGTTGCTATTGCAATGAGATTTTGAAAAAAATGAAAAGAGTAATAGTTTCTCAATTTCTTTTTCTAATGAAATTCTCTATCATGACATTATTAATAATAATCTTCTGATTCTATCTAATGACAATATTTTTCATATTGATAAAAGCAAAAAGTGAAAGAGAGAAGATATAAATAATACTTTACTTTGACATTATTGACTAGGTTATATAAGTGAGATCAGAATTAACAAGTTATACAAAAAAAGGTTCTTTGATCCTTATGATTATGAATCATTAGAAATTTATGAATCTTATCTTATGGGTAAAATAGCCAAGACTCTATTGATTGGACATAGAGAAAGGATAACTGAGTTATTAAGATTTGTACATACTGATGTATGTGGTCCTATGACAACTGATGCCAGAGGAGGATACTCTTATTTTATTATGTTCATTAATGATTTATCTAGGTTCAGATATATATATCTTGCGAAACACAAATCTGAAGTCTTTGATAAATTTAAAGAGTATCAAAGTATGATCGAGAAATAAACTGGACAAAGTATTAAAATTCTTCGAATTGAGGAGAAGAATATTTATCTAATAAATTTTTAGATCATCTTAAAGAAAAAAAAATTCTCTCAGAGTGAATCTCTTTTTATATACCACAGCTAAATGGTGTAGCATAAAAGAGAAAATTATACTTTATTAGATATGGTGTGGTCTATGATGTGCCTTACAGATTTATCTATTTTTTTCTGGAGATATGTCTTAGAGACTGCTATCTATATCTTGAACAGAGTACCTTCAAAATCTGTGCCAAACACTCCATATGATATATGGAGAGGAAAGAAGCCTAATCTTAAGTATCTTAAGATATGAGGCTGTCTAGCTTATGTTAAAAAAATTTTTGTATATGAGCTAAGTACTAGGACAGATAAATGCTTATTTGTAAGATATCCAAAAGAGAGTATGGAATACCTCTTTTGCCATCCTACTGAACAAAAGGTGTTTGTCAGTAAACATACCACTTTTATTGAAAAGGAGTTTTTTCTAAAAAGAGGCAGTGGAAAGAAAATTGAACTTAGAGAAATTCAAGACCTACAAATAGAAGCACAAGATAATCCTCAACTAAAAATATCCATTGATAAGGTACAATCATAAAATACACCTCCTCTCCGAAGGTTGGATAGAGTGCGAAATGCACCTCTAAGGTATGGGTTCATTGTTGAGAATAATGAGGCCCACATCTTTGAGAATGATGAACCTTTGACCTATATGAAAGTTGTCATAAGTATTGACTCAGACAAATGACTAGAGGCTATGAAATCTAAAATGGACTTAATGTACTCCAACTAAGTATGAACTTTGATTGATACACTAGAGGGTGTGACCCCTATTGGATGTAAATGGATTTATAAGAAAAAGATTGGAGCAGATGGCCAAGTTGAAACCTATAAAGCCAGATTGGTGGCTAAAGATTTCAGACAAAAATAATATATTGATTATGATGAAGCATTCTCACCTATTGCCATGCTTAAATCCATATGGATTATGCTTGCTATAGCAGCATACTATGATTATAAAATTTGGCAAATGGACGTGAAGATCGTTTTTCTTAATGGTTATCTTGAAAAGAAGATTTATATATCTCGGCTAGAAGGATTTATCTCAAAAGAGAGAACAAATCATGTATGCAAGCTTAAGAAATCTATTTATGGATTAAAGCAGGTCTCGAAGAGTTGGAACATCCATTTTGATATTACAGTCAAAGAGTTTGGCTTTATCAAAAATATGGATAAACCTTGTGTATACAAGAAGACTAGTGAGAGTACCATTATCTTCCTAGTTTTATATGTAGATGACATACTTCTTATTGAAAATGATATCCTAACTTTACAATCAGTCAAAACATGGCTATTGTTGGTGCAAAAATCCGCTTGCGCCGGAGAAGCTGGAGTCGAGGAAGTCGCGGTCACCGTCGGGACCTGCAAAGGAAGTCTAAACCGGAGGTGGGGTTGCTCCGGCAAGACCCTCCGACGCTCAAGTCAGTTCTCTGCCTCAACAAGAATGGAGTGCTCGAACGGAGAATTTAGCAGAGTTTTTAGATGAAAGATGAAAGCTTATAGAATAACGTATCTGGGATCCCCCTTTTATAGACGGAGGGGGCAACAAATTGACAGCGACGCCCGTAACCGCCTGGTCGTGGGCTGCCCAGAGCCAGGAGGAATTTATTGCGGAGGGTAATGGAGTGGGATCGTGGCTATCGTCGTGGCTCGCCACGTGGAATCAGTTACGGGGAGTGGAGCGGCGTCCGCTGTTGTGACTCGTCATGGAGTGGTGGGGTCGCACAGGATCCGCCGCAGGGAGTGGGGCAGAATTGTGGCCGTTAATATGGCCTGTCAGGGAGTAATGGAGCTGCGTAGGGCCCGCCGCAGGGAGTGGAGCAGTGTTGTCCGTTACTGTGGCTTGCCAGGGGGTCCAGATTTGTCGGCCGAAGCTCGGTTGGAGTCGGTAGTGAGGTCCGATATCCGTAGGAGTTTGGGCGAGGTCTTTCCGCAGTCGGAATAGAAGACGGAGTTTGGCTTCCATAGGAGTCCGGATGAAGTCTACCTACAGTTGAAGTTGTGGGCGGAGTCCGGCTCCCGTAGGAGTCCAGACGAAGTCTGTCTGCAGCCGTTGGAGTCAAGGACGAAGCCCGGCTCCCGTAGGAGTCCGGGTGGAGTCATCCTACAATTAAAGTTAAAGGCAAAGTTCGGCTCCCGTAGGAGTCCGGACAAGGCTTACCGGCAGTTGATGTTGAGGACGGAGCCCGGCTTTCGTAGGAGTCCGGGCGGTGTCTACTTGCGGTTGAAGTTGTTGGCAGAGTCCGGCTCCCGTAGGAGTCCGGACGAAGTCTGTCTGCAGCCGTTGGAGTCGAGGACGAAGCCCGGCTCCCATAGGAGTCCGGGTGGAGTCTTCCTGCAATTAAAGTGAAAGGCGAAGTTCGGCTCCCGTAGGAGTCCGGACAAGGCTTACCGGCAGCTGATGTTGAGGACGGAGCCCGGCTCCCGTAGGAGTCCGGGCGGAGTCTACTTGCGGTTGAAGTTGTTGGCGGAGTCCGGCTCCCGTAGGAGTCCAGACGAAGTCTGTCTGCAGCCGTTGGAGTCGAGGACGAAGCCCGACTCCCGTAGGAGTCCGGGTGGAGTCTTCCTGCAATTAAAGTTAAAGGCGAAGTTCAGCTCCCGTAGGAGTCCGGACGAATCTTACCGGCGGTTGACGTTGGCGACGAAACCCAGCTCCCGTAGGAGTCCGGGCGAAGTCCCCCTTGGGGTCAGAGTCGTAGGCGGAGCCCGGTTCCTGTAGGAGTCTGGACAAAGTCTTCCTGGAGTTGATTCTGCTGAGGACTTCGGCTGTGAGTATTTTATACCCAACACCAGTCCCCCTACTTCCGAGTTTGAATTTCGAACGAAGGAAGTACAGAGAGATGGGCACAGCCGAAATCGTCCCCTCGAATCCTGCACACTGTCGCCCTCAGATATTTTGGCATTAAATGTGCGCGTGCTGGAGTCTTTTCAGATCGGGGCGACCTGAAGAGTCTTTTCGAAACTCCCGCCGAAACGTGATCCCAAGCATTGCGCTACAGAAATTTGCGAACAGTCAATCCTCAATAGCGGCGAGTGGGACACGTGGGACACGTGGCATGCACTGGTTGGCCTAGGGACACCCGCCGCCATAACTGTGCTAAGATCCGCTGGCTATTTAAACCCCCTACTCTTCCTTCGGGGCTCCATCCTGCCGAAAGGACAGCATCTTTCTTTCGTCTGAGAGCCTACCTACTCAGCCACTTCCTCCGCACCAGCCCTCGCTGTCCTCAGCCCCTCGATTCTTCTCTAAGGGGTTCCCACGTCATGCCCTCCACTCCGGAGGCCATCCTCGAAGGGATGCATAGGGCCTGGAGGAAGGCGAGGAGGAGAACAGCGGCCGGTGAGCTCGTCGGTCATCAGGTGGCCACTGAGGATCCCCGTCGTTTCAAAGGGGGCTCAAGGAAGAATTCCTTCAACAACAGGGGTTTAATAACGGGGGCTGCCGGTAAAGGTATTCTGCCCGAGGATTTCGGAGTAGCAAGGTGGGGTGATACCGGTCAAGAGGGCAGAGCTGTCGTCACAAGCTGTGGCGAGATCCTTGATGCCGTCGAGGCCGAGGGACCAGAAGTGGTCGACGTCGACGGTGGGGCAGTAAAACTTGTTGTGGGGGCGGTGGAAGTAGCGCATGCCGATCTTGCCGGAGTATTTTGGACGGTGGCTACCACGGAGTATTCGGTAATGACGCATATCTCCGGTGCCACCGTTGCCCCCTTGATGACTCCGGTTTCTCTTGAAACAGGTCTTCGTCGCCGCTGCCGTTGCCCTTACCGCCCCCGGGAATCTATCCCATCCTTTTCCCCCTAAGGTTGGGACTTCGGAGGTGGAGCAAAACAAGGCGGGGCGAAAGTCGATGAGCCCATCACACGTACTGGACGATGGGCTGGGAAGGACAGAAATGGGAAGGGAAGTTTGCAGCTTGAAGCGGCCTCCGGTGCATCCTTTCCAAACCGTGTTCGCGAGACTTGCAATGATGTATACATTTTTGTTTTTTTTTTTTTTTTTTTTTTGGCCCACCGGGTCTTGTAACGTACATCCTGTCAGTTGAAAAATGAAAAGGAGATTTTATTACCTCGTCTGCATCTTGTATCGAGTAGTCGTCTGTCGAACTTCTTTATTCTTCTTTCTTCTCTCTTCCTTCTTTTCTTCTTTTCTTTTTCACATCGTCCCAAGGTCATCGACGATCTCTTTTGTTCGTGTTGGATTGTTATTTGCCGGGCTCCTTTTCGACTTTTATGCCGTTCGAAGATACCTGGTTGTCATTTTTCCGTCAATGGCTGCAGGCTCACTTGGGGCCATTCGGGCCTGGGGTCCCTCCTAGGGCTTGAGTTCGAGGATCCGAGCTTCTGTCACCTTAAGTAAGTTGTCCTGTTTTGTGTCGAAAACTTCCTCAAAAGCTGGGACTCCTGATGGGAACCCCAGTCCTTACGGTGACAGACTTTTCTGTACCTCGATCGCTGTCCGTTTTCCAATCGTAGCTATCATAGTCCGTTGCTTTCCTTTTTCCTTTTCGCTCGGAGTTTTTCTCCGCTGAAGTCAAGGCAAAGTTCGGCTCTCGTGGGAGTCCGGATGGAACCCTCCTGTGATTGGAGTCACGGGCGGAGTTCCTTGCAATCAAAATCAGGTGCGAAGTCCGGCTCCTGTAAGAGTCCGGACAAGGCTTACCGGCAGCTGATGTTGAGGATGGAGCCTGGCTCCCGTAGGAGTCCGGGCGGAGTCTACTTGCGGTTGAAGTTGTTGGCAGAGTCCGGCTCCCGTAGGAGTCTGGACGAAGTCTGTTTGCAGCCATTGGAGTCGAGGATGAAGCCCGGCTCCCGTAGGAGTCCGGGTGGAGTCTTTCTGCAATTAAAGTGAAAGGCGAAGTTCGACTCCCGTAGGAGTCCGGACAAGGCTTACCGGTAGCTGATGTTGAGGATGGAGCCCGGCTCCCGTAGGAGTCTGGGCGAAGTCTACTTGAGGTTGAAGTTGTTGGCGGCGAAACCCGGCTCCTGTAGGAGTCCGGGCGAAGTCCCCCTTGGGGTCGGAGTCGTAGGCGGAGCCCGGTTCCTGTAGGAGTCTGGGCGAAGTCTTCCTGGAGTTGATTCTGTTGAGGACTTCGGCTGTGAGTATTTTATACCCAACACTCTCCCCATCCGGTCTAAATGGAACCGGGCCTTCGACTTTGCTCAAGTTAGGGCGAGGTTCTCCTCCTGTCCCTAACAGGGCTGTGGGGGCTCATATGGGCGTTGTAAGGCCTCTCCCCCCATCTGGTCTAAATGGAACCGGGCCTTCGACTTTGCTCAAGTTAGGGCGAGGTTCTCCTCCTGTCCCTAACAGGGCTGTGGGGGCTCATATGGGCGTTGTAGGGCCTCTCCCCCCATCCGATCTAAATGGAACCGGGCCTTCGACTTTGCTCAAGTTAGGACGAGGTTCTTCTTCTGTCCCTAACAGGGCTGTGGGGGCTCATATGGGCATTGTAAGGCCTCTCCCCCCATCCGGTCTAAATGGAACTGGGCCTTCGACTTTGCTCAAGTTAGGGCGAGGTTCTCCTCCTATCCCTAACAGGGCTGTGGGGGCTCATATGGGCGTTGTAGGGCCTCTCCCCCCATCCGGTCTAAATGGAACCGGGCCTTCGACCTTGTCGGGACGACGTTTCCCTTTCGCATCTGACACAGTTTGCGCGAATTATTTAAAGACATGCAGGTATGCAACTTTCAATTAAAATGAAGTTATTGGTAATACACCCGTAAGTTTTCCGAGTTCCACGGTCGCGGGAGGTCGGCTCCTCCGAGTTCCTTAAAATAATAAGTTCCTGGCCGGACTACTTCTTTGACTTCATACGGTCCTTCCCAGTTTGGGGCGAGTTTCCCCCGGTCCTGAGGTTGCGAGACAGCAGCTCGTCGAAGTACTAGATCTCCTGCTTTAAAGGCTTTGTGCTTGACCCGGGCATTGTAATATCGAGCAACTTTCTGTCTGTAGGCTGCCATTCGAACCTGAGCGATCTCCCATCTTTCTTCCAGCAGGTCGAGGTTGGCTCTAAGACATTGTGAATTTTGATGTTCGTCGAACGCCACGACTCGTGCCGATGGGAGTTTAAGCTCGATTGGGATGACGGCTTCCGTACCGAAGGCTAAAGCAAAGGGGGTTTCCCCCATAGGTAACCTCTGGGTAGTTCGATACACCCATAGCACATGATAAAGCTCGTCCGCCCAAGTTCCCTTTGCTTTTTCAAGCCTTGTCTTAATCCCCTGCAAAAGGGTTCTGTTAGTCACCTCAGCTTCACCGTTCGCCTGGGGATGGGCTACTGATGTGAAGTTGTGGGAGATGTTTAGATCTTCACAGAATTCGGCGAATTTTGCTCCCGCGAATTGCCGTCCATTATCAGTGATTAGGGTTCTAGGCAAACCGAACCTGCACACGATCGATTTCCAGACGAAATCCTGCACTTTCGCTTCTGTGATTTTTGCTAGTGGTTCGGCTTCAACCTATTTGGTGAAGTAGTCGATCGCTACAAGGAGGAACTTCCTTTGTCCAGACGCCATGGGAAAGGGGCCAAGGATATCCATCCCCCATTGTGCAAAAGGCCATGGGGCGCTCAAGGGTGTGAGCTCGGTGGCGGGCTGTCTCTGAACGTTGGCGTATCTCTGACATCGATCACACTTTTTGACATATTCAATCGAATCATGATGCATCGTTGGCCAGTAATATCCTTGGCGGAGTAACTTGTGGGATAAAGATCTAGCTCCCAAATGGTTTCCGTAAATTCCTTCGTATACTTCCCACAAGGCGTAGTCAGCTTCCGAGGGCCGGAGACATTTTAAGAGGGGTAAAGAGTATGATCTTTTGTACAATTTGCCCTCATAAAGGATGTATCGGGAGGCTTGATTTCGGAGCTTCCGAGCCTCCTTCGCATCCTGGGGGAGGACTCCATCTCTGAGATAGGTTATCAACGGGTCGACCCAGCTGGGCTCGTGGTCGATCTCCATTACGGGCCGCGATTCTTCTGTACTTGGGTGCTTCAAAACTTCAAAAAGAACGCCTTTGGGCAACCCGGACGGAGCCGACGCTGCCAGCTTGGAGAGAAGGTCGGCTCTGGTATTTTCCAACCTTGGAATCTGCCTAATGTCGAAGCTGCTAAAGGCGGGGGTAAGCTCCTTTACTTTCTCAAGATATTTGGCCATACTGTCCTCCCGCGCTTCATACCTCCCGC
The DNA here is from genome assembly GCF_000442705.2 of Elaeis guineensis. Taxonomy (NCBI): domain Eukaryota; kingdom Viridiplantae; phylum Streptophyta; class Magnoliopsida; order Arecales; family Arecaceae; genus Elaeis; species Elaeis guineensis. The sequence goes on from NC_025998.2 coordinate 80,896,355, forward strand.
TGACTTGCCCCACTACCAGTTGAGAGTCACTGTGTACCCGAAGTTGATCTATTCCCAGTTCTCTGACGATCCTTAGCCCTGTGATCAGAGCTTCATATTCCGCTCCATTGTTTGTTGCGGGAAACTCGAAATGCAGGGCGTACTCCGCGATGACCCCCTCTGGACTGACCAAAATCAGGCCTGCGCCTGCCCCCGACATGTTGGAAGATCCGTCCACATAGAGGGTCCAAAAGCGATCGAGGGATTAGCCTCTTCGTTGGGGGAGTTCGGTTGGGATTTCAGGTCATCACCTTTGCTTTGTTCAAGTTCAGCCTCCTCTGGGATGGTGCACTCTACTATGAAATCTGCCAGTATTTGGGCCTTCACTGCTGGCCTAGGTCGATAATTGATGTCGAATTCTGTGAGCTCGATCGCCCATTTCGCCATCCTCCCGGAGGTATCTGCCCGGTGCAGGACCGCCTTGATTGGTTGGTCGGTGAGTAGTGTCACGGTGTGCCCTTGAAAGTAGGGTCGGAGCCTCCGAGCTGCAATCAACAAGGCGTAAGTCAGTTTTTCTAATTTGGTGTACCTGGTCTCTACGTCCCTCAGCGCGCGGCTAATGTAGTAGACTGGTCGCTGGACTTTCGCTTCTTCTTTGACAAGGATGGCCACGAGGGCCATGGGAGAGACCGCTAGGTACAAAAATAGTTCCTCCCCAGGTTCAGGCTTTGCCAACAGCAGGGGTGAGCTAAGGTAGCTTCTTAACTCCTCGAACGCCTGTTGGCACTCAGGAGTCCAACAGAAGTTCTTCGGCCGCTTGAGAGTATGAAAGAAGGGCAAGCACCGTTCGACCGACCTCGCGATGAAGCGATTAAGAACCGCTATCCTCCCTGTGAGGCGCTGAACCTCTTTGATCGACTTTGGGGCGGTCATCTCCTGGATGGCGCGAATTTTCTCTGGATTGGCCTCAATCCCGCGCCCCGATACCATGAAGCCCAGGAACTTTCCTGAGGTTACTCCGAAAGCACATTTAGTTGGGTTCAGCTTCATTCTATACTTTCGGAGGGCGTCAAAGGTCTCCTCGAGGTCGGCGACATGATTCCTGGAAGACTTGCTTTTTACGAGCATATCATCCACGTAGACCTCCATGTTTCGGCCGATCTGCTCTTTGAAGATTTTGTTCACCAACCGTTGGTAGGTTGCGCCTGCATTCTTGAGACCGAAAGGCATGACCCTGTAACAGTAAAGGCCGCTGTTGGGTATAAAATACCCACGGCCGAAGTTCTCAGCAGGATCAGCCCTTGCAGGAGCCGAGCTCCGCCGCTGGCTTCGACTGCAAGAGAGATTCCGCCCGGACTCCTACGAGAGCCGGGCTCCGTCACCAACATCAACGGCAGAAGAATTCCACCCGGACTTCTACGGAAGCCGGGCTCTGTCCACGGCTCCAACCTCAAGAGAGATTCCGCCCGGACTCCTACGGGAGCCGGGCTCCGTCACCAACATCAACGGTAGAAGGATTCCGCCCGGACTTCTATGGAAGCCGGGCTCTGTCCACGGCTCCAACCTCAAGAGAGATTCCGCCCGGACTCCTATGGGAGCCGGGCTCCGTCACCAACATCAACGGCAGAAGGATTCCGCCCGAACTTCTACGGAAGCCGGGCTCTGTCCACGGCTCCAACCTCAAGAGAGATTCCGCCCGGACTCCTACGGGAGCCGAGCTCCGTCACCAACTTCAACTGCAGAAGGATTCCGCCCGGACTTCTACGGAAGCTGGGCTGTCCACGGCTCCAACCTCAGGAGGGACTCCGTCCGGACTCCTACGGGAGCCGGGCTCCGTCGCCGACTTCAACTGTCGATGGGATTCCGGACTTCTATGGGAGCCGGACTTCATTTTTGACTTTAATTGCAAGAAGGCTCCGTTCGGGCTCCTACGGGAGCCGAGTTCCATCCTCGACACCAACGACTGCAGACAGATTTCGTCCGGACTCCTGCGGGAGCCAGACTCTGCCCACGACCCCAACTGTGAGTAGACTTCGTCCGGGCTTCTGCAGGTGCCGAACCTCGCTACCGACCCCAACCAAGTTCTTACCGACAATTCTGGACCCACTGGCAGGCCACAATAACTGCCATGACCCTGCCCACTCCCTGCGGCGGACCCTACGCGACCTCATCACTCCCTGACAGGCTATATTAACGGCCATGATTCTGCTCCACTCCCTGCGGCGGATCCTGTGCAATTCCACCACCCCCAGATAAGTCACGACAGCGGATGCCGCTCCACTCCTCGCAACTGATTCCACATGGCAAGCTACGGCGATAGCCACGATTCTGCTCCACTACCCTTCGCAATAAATTCTTCCTGACTATGGGCGGCCCACTACCAGACGGTTACGAATGTCGCCATCAGGTTACTGTCCCCTCCGCCTATAAAAGGGGGCTCCAGATATGTTATTCTATAAGCTCTCGTCTTTTTTATCTAAAAACTCTGCTAAATTCTCCGTTCGAGCACTCCATTCTTGTTGAGGTAGAGAACTGACTTGAGCGTCGGAGGGTCTTACCGGAGCAATCCCACCTCTAGTTTAGACTTCCTTTGCAGGTCCCGACGGCGACCGCGACTTCCTCGACTCTAGCTTCTCCGATGCAAGTAGATTTTTGCACCAACAGCCGCCATTAGTGATGAAAGCTGTCTTTTCTTCATCTTCCGACGCCATTCTAATTTGATTATAGCCGGAGAACGTGTCCATAAAGGTGAGGAGCTCATGGCCTGAGGTCGCATCCACCAGTTGGTCGATTCTGGGAAGGGGGTAGCTATCCTTTGGACAAGCCTTATTCAGCTTTTTGAAGTCTATGCACATCCTCCACTTGCCGTTTGCTTTTTTGACCAGAACAATATTGAAAATCCAATCAGGATAATTGACTTCCTTAATGAATCCGGCCTTGAGGAGCTTATCCACTTCCTCGGCTATCGCCTTCTGCCTCTCCGGGGTATGACTCCAGATTTTTTCTTTCGTCGGTCGATGCTTTGGATCGACGGCCAGATGATGTTCCATGACTTCTGTGTCAATCCCCGGCATGTCTGCTGGAACCCAAGCGAAAACGTCCGCATTCCTCCGTAGAAAGTCGATAAGATGCGTCCGCACCTCCTCCCCCAGGTTGGAGCCGATTAGCGCTACATGCTCCGCGTTTCCATCATTCAAAGGGATTGGTACCAGATCTTCGATTGGGCCGCCCCTTTCTTCGGCGAGGTCATCGCGAGCATCTAGTCCATCGACGGGATAGGGGTCAGCCTGATCGCTTCTTTGCAAGGTGATGCTGTAGCAGTGTCTGGCCAGGGCTTGGTCTCCCCGGACTTCATCGATCCCTTGGTTGGTGGGGAACTTCAACTTCAAATGGTAGGTCGAAACGACAGCTCGGAGAGCATTGAGGCCGGGTCTGCCAAGGATTGCATTGTAGGCGGATGGTGCCTTCACCACCAAGAAATTCACCAGAGCCCTGGATTGCTTCGGATATTGACCCGCGACCACAGTCAAAGCTATCATTCCTTCCGTTGGAACGGCGTCATCGGTAAACCCCACCAGGGGGGAGCAAATCGGCCTCAGATGACCGCCAAGAGCAGACATTCTTGAAAAGACGTCGTAGAACAAGATGTCGGCCAAACTTTCGTTGTCGACAAGAATGCGACGGACGTCGTAATTTGCTATATTCAAGGAAACTACGACTGCGTCGTTATGAGGGAATTGGACTCCCTGGGTGTCTTCTTTGGTAAAGGTTATGGGTTCTTCAACTTTTTGCCGCTTGGAGGATACAGCTGGTATGTTGGTTGCCTCCCGCTGGGATCCCCCCGAAATGGTGTTGACAAAATTCGATAGAGGCCGATCGTCCGGCCACTCCTTGTCGGCGACCATAGCCGGAGGTAGTTATGCGAATGCCTCGCAAGAAGGCATCAGATGAGGAAAGGAGGAGTGGGTGCCGGATAAGATGACCGGAGGTGGATCCGTTGAGCGCTCCTTTAAGAATAAGGGTATTGCAAATGTTCAGCCCCTTCCTCTAGTGCCAATCCTGTTGGTGCAAAAATCCGCTTGCGCCGGAGAAGCTGGAGTCGAGGAAGTCACGGTCGCCGTCGGGACCTGCAAAGAAAGTCTAAACCGGAGGTGGGGTTGCTCCGGCAAGACCCTCCGACGCTCAAGTCAGTTCTCTGCCTCAACAAGAATGGAGTGCTCGAACGGAGAATTTAGCAGAGTTTTTAGATGAAAGATGAAAGCTTATAGAATAACGTATCTGGGATCCCCCTTTTATAGACGGAGGGGGCAACAAATTGATAGCGACGCCCGTAACCGCCTGATCGTGGGCTGCCCAGAGCTAGGAGGAATTTATTACGGAGGGTAATGGAGTGGGATTGTGGCTATCGCCGTGGCTCGCCATGTGGAATCAGTTACGGGGAGTGGAGCGACGTCCGCTGTCGTGACTCATCATGGAGTGGTGGGGTCGCACAGGATCTGCCGTAGGGAGTGGGGCAGAATCGTGGCCGTTAATACGGCCTGTCAGGGAGTAATGGAGCTGCGTAGGGCCCGCCGCAGGGAGTGGAGCAGTGTTGTCCGTTACTGTGGCCTGCTAGGGGGTCCAGACTTGTCGGCCGAAGCTCGGTTGGAGTCGGTAGTGAGGTCCGGTATCCGTAGGAGTTTGGGCGAGGTCTTTCCGCAGTCGGAATAGAAGACGGAGTTTGGCTTTCGTAGGAGTCCGGACGAAGTCTACCTGCAGTTGAAGTCGTGGGCGGAGTCCGGCTCCCGTAGGAGTCCGGACAAAGTCTGTCTACAGCCGTTGGAGTCGAGGACGAAGCCCGGCTCCCGTAGGAGTCCGGGTGGAGTCTTCCTGCAATTAAAGTTAAAGGCAAAGTTCGGCTCCCGTAGGAGTCCGGACAAGGCTTACCGGCAGTTGATGTTGAGGACGGAGCCCGACTCCCATAGGAGTCCGGGCGAAGTCTACTTGCGGTTGAAGTTGTTGGCGGAGTCCGGCTCCCGTAGGAGTCCGGACGAAGTCTGTCTGCAACCGTTGGAGTCGAGGATGAATCCCGGCTCCCGTAGGAGTCCGGGTGGAGTCTTCCTGCAATTAAAGTAAAAGGCGAAGTTTGGTTCCCGTAGGAGTCCGGACAAGGCTTACCGGCAGCTGATGTTGAGGACGGAGCCCGGCTCCCGTAGGAGTCCGGGCGGAGTCTACTTGCGGTTGAAGTTGTTGGCAGAGTCCGGCTCCCGTAGGAGTCCGGACGAAGTCTGTCTGCAGCCGTTGGAGTCGAGGATGAAGTCCGGCTCCCATAGGAGTCCGGGTGGAGTCTTCCTGCAATTAAAGTTAAAGGCGAAGTTCGGCTCCCGTAGGAGTCCGGACGAATCTTACCGGCGGTTGACGTTGGCGACGAAACCCGGCTCCCGTAGGAGTCCGGGCGAAGTCCCCCTTGGGGTCGGAGTCGTAGGCGGAGCCCGGTTCCTGTAGGAGTCCGGGCGAAGTCTTCCTGGAGTTGATTCTGCTGAGGACTTTGGCTGTGAGTATTTTATACCCAACAGCTATCAAGTAAGTTTTCAATAAAAGATTTGGGCAAAGCATCCTATATACTAGGTATAAAGATCTATAGCGATAGATCTAAGTGGATGTTAGGCTTGTCCCAATCCAGGTACATAGATCTGATGCTAAAAAGATTTAGCATGGATGGGAGTAAAAGAGAATACTTACCTATGAGTCAAGATATATATCTCTCTAAAAGGATGTCTCCTAAAATATTGAAAGAGAGAAATAGAATGAGTTCTATTCTCTATGCTTCAGTAGTAGGGTCAATCATGTATGTTATACTATATACCATGCCTGATGTTGCCTATGCCTTAGGCATAGTTAGTTGATTTCAGGTTGATCCAGATGAGGATCATTGAAAAGTAGTGAAAAATATCTTTAAGTACTTAAGAAAGACTAAAGATATTTTTCTGGTGTATGGAGGATCTGATCCAAAATTAGAAGGCTATTCTAACTCTAGTTTTCAATCAGACCCTGATGATAGCAAATCTACTTTAGGGTATGTCTTTACTCTATATGATGGAGCAGTAAGTTGAAAAAATTTTAAGCAGCAGACTGTAGCTGACTCAACCACTGAGGTAGAGTACATAGCTGCAAGTGAAGCTGCCAAAAAAGCTGTCTGGATGAAAAAGTTTATCATTGAGCTGGGTGTCATTCCTAAGATTGAAAATCTAGTACCACTTTACTATGATAACACTAGAGCAGTTGCTTAAGCCCAAAAATTGAGGTCTCATCATAAATCCAAGCATATTCTAAGGCACTTTCATCTCATTCATGAAATAGTTGAAAGACAAGATGTGATCATTGAACGAGTAGATACAAAGAACAATATAGCAGACCCGTTCACTAAAGCTCTACCACAGCAGCAGTTCGATCGCCACCTTAATTGTATGGGGATAAAATATAAGGGTGATTGGCTTTAGTGCAAGTAGAAGATTGAAAGGAATATGCCCTACAAGCCAATCAAAATTTATATTTTGATGGATTTTCCTTATAATCTTTTAGACTCATGTAATTGATACTTTATAAATAAAAAGTATTTATTTTTCATCATAGGCTGTATCTTACTTTTATAAAGATTATGATAAACTTCATAAATTAGGATAATGGCTTTAGGATTATGATGAGATCATACCTATGAGATCTAAAATTCTAAAAATTTTGATTTAGAATATTTCTAGTCATAGGAGCATTGAGTAGGGGATCAATATTTTAGATAGACTGGTACTTTCTATGTATGCTTGATGGAGAAGGTGGCTGATCTCATAAGTCACTTATGTGAGACACTAATACAAAGATATGGATGCTCATTAGAGAATGAGTTTACTAAATTAATCTGACTTGAGAAACATCTTATGGAATCAATTTATCCATTAAAAAATATTTTCTTATAGTAGGAGTTGTGCATGTAATCCTTTGACCTGAGACTATCATAGAACCTTATATATATGAATCCATATTTTAGTTCATACTCATTCATGACTAGTCATGTATAGAGTGTTTTGGATACAGTAGAATATGCATGGAGGTTGTGAGTAGATCAATACGGAATTGATCACTGCTGGTAAGAGGAGATCGCATTCTACTTGCTCTAATCGATTGATGATTTAGAAAATCTTTGATCAAAGTAGGATAAAAATACAAAAAATTTTTAATATTTTATTAATCAAATCATTATCATAAGATTAAGAAAAATATGAATGTGATATTGGATTTGACATGGTTCCATATCTAAAGTCATATTCGTGATGTAGGTTGATTGTACGATCGAATTGCACGATAATTTTCTACTGAAAGATATTTTTGATATTTTTATAAAAAATTTATATCTTTCAAGTAGATATGATATATTGCTAGACATCAATCTTATCTTATGGGTTTGATTGAGTTAAAAAATTTTATTCGATCGCCAACTAGAAAGATTCTAATTGCTGAAATCGGGTTAGCTCGATTGGACCTAAATTGATTAGATTAAATTCTAATCAATTCAGATCAACTTACATCTAGACCTACTATTGGCTAGATATAAAATCCAATGGGTCACACATAAAGAAAATTGATTAGGAGTTTAATTGGATTAGATTATGTTTGCAAGATGAACATGCTAGCACATGTTGCAAACCCTAGCTCCTTGTTTCGAATTGGGTTCAAATTTGATTCCAGATTGGGCTAACTAAATCCAAATTAAGTCAAACCAATTTTGGGTTTGAGTTGGGTCAACCCTTGGCTGGTTGAACCAGGGATTAGGAGCTAGAAAACCAGCATCTCACATGCCAAGAATTTTTTCTTGCACATGGGGTTTATCTTGTGCGTAAAAAGTCAAGTTGACGTCCCATGAGATGGGACGCCCCTTTTCTCATTCCTATCTTTTTGTTCCATGATGAAAAAAATTCATGGAGTTTTGTGATCTAATTTTAGGCACAGAAGAGTCCTTCTATAGCTAAATCACTTTATGATTTAATCATGAAAATTAGATGAATGTTGGAAACCTAGCCGCCCACATCCATGCGCCTAATATATAAGTGTCCATGTTGTTGAGGACTCTTATCCATATGTCGCGCCCCTCATATCTGATTTTTCTCCTTGCCATCTTCAGGTTAGCACCTCCTTTGTGGATCCTTGGATGGCCAATGTGTGCTGATCAAGGGTGGAGAAAAATGCCACCTAAGGAAGCCTCGCGACACATCGAAAAAATAATGAAAAAATTTCTCCGAAGAGTCTTTCTGCATGAAGCAACTCTTGGATTCTTTTTCTGATTTTGCCATGTGTCACAAGTCTTTAGATGGTTATGTGAAATTGGAAAGGGGTGTGAGATCATCTAGTTGGGCATGAGATGTCGCATGGAGAGGGTGTGAGATAATTCTGAACACATCCTGTCGCTAACTATAAAAGGGGTCCTGCGCTGAGGTTTCAATTCATTCAGAAAATCCTAATATCTTCTTTCTTACACAAGTCTTCCTTCTTATCTAATTAGTTTCTTCCTTTCCTTGTTAGGATAAGTCCTAAAATAGTAAGGACAAGTTTGATTTTAGGACAAAGGCTTAGAAAGAGATATAAGGAAGACAAGGAGACAAGAAAGGTAGAGATAGGAAGGCTAGGAGGAGAGGAAGAAGGCTTTAAGGTTCTGCTATCCAAAAAAATTCTTAGAGTGAGAATTTTGTAGGAGGAATCATGTTAAGGAGTTGGTGTTTTGATCAAAGCTCTATGTGGATCACCGTTGGAGGGCAAACACTTCCGCACCAGGTGGAGGTTTTGCCGGAGTTTTGGAATAAGCATTGCAGGTATTCTTCTATACCTTGAATTTTATTCTGAAAATATTTTATATGATTGTTAATCATTAAAAAAAGTACTGGTTTAAGAGTTTAATATTTAGGATTTCTTAGTTTAAATTTTTAAAATCTATTATATTAGTGCTGTGTATGTTCTCCCTGAAATCCTACAGCAAGATTCACAAGTTTTGTATGATTCAAAATCATAAGGGTCAAATAACTTTTCTTTGTATAACTTGTTAATCCTTGACTCATTGATATGATCAAGTTGGCAGTGCCAGAGGTATGTGACATTCACATCTTCTCTCTTTCTTTTCTTCATTTGATTAACATGAAGAATATTAACATTAAGTGACAAGAATAAAAGAACATTATCAATAAAAGTATTTTCATAACATTCATTAGAAAAATAAATAGAGCAACTATTGCCCTTTTCTCTTATTTCAAAATCTTATTCTAGTAATGTAGGTATAGAAATAATATTTCTAACAATATTAGAGACATAATAACAGTTCTTCAATTTCAAAACTTTATCCAAAGGCAACTTTAACAGCTTGGTTCCTATGGCTTTGGTCTGGATGGACTCTCCACTGGCATCGAACAGTACAAAGTTACTTTCATTCAGACTCCTTATGTCATGCAGATCCACAATAATTTACCAAGGTAGAACCCCAAGCGATATCCAATACCCAAGAATCTGAAGTTAAAGTACTTAATAATAAGTTTATTTGTATCATATACAAATTTTTAGCAATATTTGCTTCCTTGTGCTTCAAACTTGCAAGATAGTCCTTGCAGTTCCTCTTCCAGTGTCCTTCTTTGCCATACTGATAATAGGTACCCTTGATGAAGACCTTCTTCATCTTCTTCTTCGAGATGCTAGCCTTTGGGTTCAAGTTTTTCTTAGAACCCTTCTTGCCTTTCTTCTTGGAGATCTTATCTACAAAAAGAACAAGAGCCTTTTCACCTTTGAAATGGCTCTATGCTATCTTCAACATATTGAGTAGCTCAGGTAAGTTGGTGTTCAGTTTGTTCATATGATAGTTTATAACAAATTATGAGAAAGAATCACAGAGTGACTGCAGGATCAGATCCTAACTAAGCTCACCATTTATTGCAAAATCTAATTGTCCCAGATGAGTGATTAGATCATTCATCTTTAGGATATGAGTCTGTGCGAACGTGTTTTCACTCATCTTGGTATGAAACAACTGCTTAGATATCTCATATCTAGCGATCCGATTTTGTTCTCCATATAACTTCTTTAGATTAAGGAGTATGAAAAGAATATCTATGCCTTCATATTGCCTCTGAAACTCATTGCTCGTAGAGGCAAGTATGACATATTTGACAATTATACTATCATCTTGCCACATCTTGTATGTGGCCCTTTCCTCCTCAGTTGCATCTTCACCAATCATATTAGGTGCAGAGGCATCCAGAATATAAGAGACTTTCTCCTGTATGAGAATAATTCTCAGGTTCCTCAACCTATCTACATAATTAGGTCCGATCAACTTGTTGGCATTAAGTATGCCACGTAGTGAAAGTGAGGATGCTATTATACAGATTAATCTATAATAACAAGAAACCAGTATAAGTAGACAACTTATGATGATATGCACAACTGATTAGGCCTTTTATCTAATTATTTCTCCCACTATTTTATTGAATACCATAGCCTTCTCCTATAATAAATGAAAAATCTTATTGGTTTTCTTAGTGAGGTTGAGATCTTAATTCCTCACAAAAGATCTTATGGTTGTACAACAAACCTTCATGAGTTGAAAGATAGGAAACTCCTTTTCAATTTTATCTCATGCAACTCTCAACATCTTCCTGCCTGCCTCTAAAATATTCATAGCCTTATGGTTGCATAACAAACTATAATGTTTTAGTTAAGTTAAATCCTTCATTTCCATATGATCATATCTAAATGATGCTGTCTTTATGGTTGTACAACAAAGCAACATATCCAAAATATTGTAAGCATCAAATATGCATTAAGACAATCCCACATCAATCTCCATAGTAAGCCTTGTGGTTGCACAACAAACTCACTCTAGTTCTTGACATGATATTAGCTTAGCATGGAGGCACATGTACTATCTACATTATTAAGCAATCCAAACTCAAAACTCAATAGACTAGATTGGCCCAGTAAGTAGGTGGTAGGCTCTCCGATGCTTTCCTTAGACACCAACAACTTAGCCAGATCAACAAATAGACCTAATTAAATAACCACCTTTAATATTTTCCTAGAGACCAATTGATCAATGAATCTGACATTTGGTTAGCAAGTGAATCCTGATACTACAACTTAATATAATTTTTAATAAGGATTTTAAACTGGTCTCTAACACATCCTAACACTTACATCATATGTAATATACATAAAAAAAAATGAAAATAATTTTCATGTATCATATCATGCTGTATAACATGCTATTCAAGTTGTAATATCATTCATATAACTATACCAAAAATTATGATTACTAGAGTCATGCAAAGATGTACATTGGTTCAACACTTGAGCCAATACTATTTAACTATGATCTAGACTCAATCCTTTGGTCCAATTTACATGTCAAATTTGACTCGAGTCAATAAATTGAATCAACATCTAAATCCTAATTATATTAGGCTTGATCAAGTCAATAATAGGCTAGAAACAATACACCCTAATAAAATCGATTCAAACATCAATCTACTATGAATCATAAAATTTAAAATTATTATAAATTTAAAATTTAACAAGTAAAATTTAAAGTCATACTTGAATCATGTTCAAAAATAACTTTTGATTTTAAGATCGATGTAAGAAATCGATAGAATATTTTGGCATCATATGAATCAAATCATATCTATACTACAACAATCGTACCTATTTGATTGAATCTAATAAGGATGGCTCTGATACTACTATTGGGTTTTGGTCATATAGTGAAATATAATTTTTAAAAATTTTTAACATGCATAAAAAGAGTTTTAATACTTAAAACCAGTATACCAGAACTCAAACCCTAGAATCACCTTGCAGACTCCAATCAAACTATTCTAGCATACAATAAAATCAAAATTATACTTCCTAAAGAAGATGATCAGATAGAAAAATAATTTTTACATTGCTCTAAAGCAGAAGCCTTTCAAGGGTGATCCACATGGAAGATGATCAAGTTCCTTTCCAACCGAAATAGTGCTGCGGCCTTTCTTCACAAGAATGCTGTCAGTGTCTTTCTCCAAGAATAAATTGCACCACAACCTATTTGCCTTTGATTCCTCCACTAGGACCATGATAAGAACTTCTTTTCAAGAGATCTCACCTTCTAGAGTTTGATTTTATACTCCAACATATAAAAAAATAAAACCCTAGGTCAAGCAGCCCTTACTTGTCTATTTCTCTCTTCCTCTCTCTTTCTATTTTTCCTCTCTTCTTTTTTTTAATTTCTTTTAAAATTTTTTGCTTAATCCACACTTATCTCATACCCAAATGCTAGGATATCTCCTTCAAAATTCATAGGGGGCATCCCCTATAAATAAGAAATGAAGAGGTGCATGGGTCTTTCAAGGGGCACCAACTCTTGGTGCTCCACCTTCTCACATGGGGAAATGAATCTTGATGAAAGAATAAATGGTGTGAGGAGTCTCAAGTATAGAAAAAATTCTCTTCTACATCCATAAATATCATATATTAATGGTGTGTGAAAGAAATAAATAGAGTAGGAAACAAAGAGATGTATTAAAAGAAAGACTCTTCTTTTACCACACCCATAAATTTTGGCATTGAATTCAGGTGGGTGGCATAGAGAACCTCTTTCACACATGACACATTTCCATGTTAAGGTAAGAAACCAATTAAATATGAATCTAATCTAATTAGATTCAAGGCAACAAGTTAAGTTTAGCTCAAACACTTTGAAATAACCAAATTGGAAACTTAAATTAACACAACGTGCTAGCATATCAAATTAACCCTTAAAACTTATAACAAGTTCAAATAAAATTAAACCAAGATCAAATCCCAAAGTGTGTGATCCATTAGATTCCAAATCTAGCCAGTAGTGAAATCAGGCTCTTGATCTAACCCTAATTCGATTAAATTAAGTTTGTCCAATTGCACCAATTAATCAAAATTTTTTCTAATTAATTCTTGAATTAAACTCTTTTAATTCTTATGGACTGGTGGCATAGAGAACCTCTTTCACACATGACACATTTCCATGTTAAGGTAAGAAACCAATTAAATATGAATCTAATCTAATTAGATTCAAGGCAACAAGTTAAGTTTAGCTCAAACACTTTGAACTAACCAAATTGGAAACTTAAATTAACACAATGTGCTAGCATATCAAATTAACCCTTAAAACTTATAACAAGTTCAAATAAAATTAAACCAAGATCAAATCCCAAAGTGTGTGATCCATTAGATTTCAAATCTAGCCAGTAGTAAAATCAGGCTCTTGATCTAACCCTAATTTGATTAAATTAAGTTTGTCCAATTGCACCAATTAATCAAAAATTTTTTTAATTAATTTTTGAATTAAACTCCTTTAATTATTGTGAGTCCACAAGTCAAGATTTATATTTAGCAATGTATCATGACTACTTGAAAGATATAAAATTTAATAAAAATATCAAAATTATCTTTCAATGGCAAGTTATCGTGTAATTCAATTCTTCAGTCATATAACTGAAGGAAATACTGGCAGTGCTATCCATGAAATTTTATAAATTTTATGCAAACTATAAGATTAAATATTTTAATCTAAATTATATACATAAGATTTAATCTAGACTACCATACCAAGATAAATAATATGATTTAATATGCACATGAGATCTAAAAATAAAACTTGCATCAATCTGATCGATGCTGCAATTCTAGATCTAACAGTTAGATCTAAGAAAACCGATCAAGAAAGTTTAGAAATTATTACCAAACTGAAATCTCTTAATTTCTACTAGTCCAATGCTTGGATAGGTAGTCCTTGTGGTTGCTCACAGCCACACGAAGTCATCTGATCTCTATAGCACGTCCACACAAAGATCGATGCAGATCAGGATCCTTGGAAGTGCTAGTTTGCAAGGATCTTGGAGGCTGATTTCTTCCTTCTTCTTCAAGGACCTTGGATGGTCCAAAGGATGAAGAGATCTAGAGGAGAAAGAGAGGAGAGGAGGAGCTCTCGAGAAAAAGCAAAAAACCAACAAGAGGAACCAATATGGGGCATCCAAGATTGGAGCCCCTTTTATATAGAATAGGGATTAGGGTTTAGGTCAAAGGAAGGGCACCAAAGAGTCCTATCCAAAACACCTTTTGGCATCTCAAAAAATTCTAAAAAATAGTCTTTGGTGTGAGGAGAAAATTTGGTATCTCACACACCTAAAAACTCCTCATAGAAATTAAGGAAAAAATCATTAGGTGCCAACCTCCTTTCCTAACTTGAAAGATCCCTTTCCTTCTTATCACCTTATCTCTAATATGGATCGCATTCGAATTAGGTAGAAGATAAGATAATGACTCACCATGGATTGCCACCCACCCTTACTAGGCCCACTCTCATCACATTAAAAATCTTAAGCCAAATCCAATTTGGCATTGAGATTTGTGCATGGGTTCAGTGGTGGTGCAAAGATAAGGATAAAGTTCTTGCAGACTGGGACTCTTCATTTTCAAATTAATTCTAAACCAAATCAAATCTGGTTTGAATCCAATCTTAGAAATGAATCCAATTCAATTAGGAGCCCAATTATCTCAATTAATTTCTAACCCAATTAAGAATTTGCTGAGCCCAAGTCCTGATCGAATTAGGATCAAATTTCTCTTGCAATCAGGCTGGATCATATCAAATGCAATCTAAGTCAAACTGAATCTAATTCAATTAGATTTAATCCAAAGATCTTTGCTTAATCAAATTAAATCAATTAATAATTTAATTATTAATTAATTTTTTATTAATAGTAGAGTCCCAATCTAGTGGGACTCTCTTCCAGAGTCCCAGTCCCAGTGGGACTCATCACTAGAGTCACAATCCAATTAAACTCTTCAACCATCAGATCTGATCGAATCTTCTAATATGTGTGATCCCATAGGTTTGAATCTAAGTCGGTAGCATAGAAATAATTTTTTATACTAATTGATATAACCATCTAGCTATGGGATCCGATGTCTAGATAGGTCGAAGGATTGCAAAGCAATATTCTAGAACCTACTAACATATGGTTACCATATAATTCATCCCTTTGATCCTAATACTCAAGGTGATCGAGGATTTGACTATCAACCTTAATTTAGTCAACCATATTGTATTTCAACCTTTCAAATCCATCACATGAATTACCCTGATGAAGGTTTTACTAAATTAAAATATACTGATGCATATCTCCTACTAATTCAGAAGGATCAATTCCATATTGACATACACATTGACTTGATAAGTACTCGACCGTACTCAGTATTCTTCTGTCACTGAATTAGAAACTCAAATGGTTTGGTGCTAAAGTACAGTGAGTTGATTATAAGTCACCATGGTGATCTCAGGTTTGAGGGATACTTATACCCATACCCTTCACAAGCTACTCTTGATAGCAGAGTGCTCAGCAAATGATCACGTTCAATGCATGTTGGGTTCTTCCCTTGATGCATGATGATTATGGAACCAGCAATAAGAGTTCAAGAAAAGCTTTGATCTTTGATCTATCACCTAGAACAAAACAATCTACAAGAAAATTCAGCAATCTTGTAGATCTAGGGGATTTACCTTTGGAAGAGCCTTAGATCATTTTCTCTTACTTTTAGATCTGAAACTCCACCTTGAAAACCTTCAAACTAGAGGATCAAAGATGAGGAATCCTCTTTATATGGCAACAAACTCATAGAGCCTCTTGGAGATGGGAAGGCAACATAAGGAAGCAGAGCTAGTGCCTTCAAACTTTCTTTGTTTGAAGGTGGCGGCCAAGAAAACCCTAGAAAACCCTAGGATGGCTGCTGGTGGCATGGAGAAGACAAGAAGATAGAGAAAGAGTGAGGAAGAGTTAGAAAATTTGAGAGAAAATGACTTTGTATTCAATTTGGTTCATTCAGAATCACAATACAATATATATATATATACATGGTTAATGTGATCCAACCCAAAAACTCCCATGGCTAACCCAATGTGAGATTGTGTTCATCCAAGCCCATGTACACCCATGAATTAACCCAATCTCACCACTCTTGGACTCAAGCCTAGCCCAATATAAGTTAGCCCCTCAAGGCCTAAATCCCCTGGACCTCAAAATTGTGAAGGCTGATAGCCTTTCACCTTAGGGCCCAAACTAGCCCTAAAACTCCCATGAATGCCTTATAAGCTTTAGACCTTGGCCTTTTTCTTGGTCCCTTGAGCCTTGGGAGCACCACACCAGATCTTACAATCTCCACCTTGGTGCCCCAGAGCCTCAGCAAACTTTGTCCTATCTATCAAGCCCATCAGTCCCACACAATAGCGAAAGCTATCTCGCAGAAGTACCTTCGTAAGTGATCAGCTGGATTCTCCTTAGTATGAATCTTCACCAGCTTCACCTCACCATCCTCAATGAGCTCTCTGATTCGATGGTACCTAATATCGATGTGCTTCATGTTGTAAAAAGTTTAGGGTTTCATGCATGAATTTTAAAATATTTTTGAAATATAACGCATCAAAATATGTAAATTAAACAATTTAATCTATAAATGTATGTAATCAAATAACTAAACCCTACAATTAGGACCTATAACATGTCATATTGTATTTATAAATTAAAAAATAAAAGCTTTGGTATTGATCAAATCAATACCCTAGATCTAAAATAGTTTTAGATCTAAAATCTAAATCACATCTAGATAAGAGAAGAGATCAGATCTCTTACCTTCATGCGGGTTGAGAACTCCATGATTGATTTTCTTTATTGCCTTTAGAGCCACACACGCATCTGGCCTCTACAGGTGATCCACACGAGGCTGCAACAAAATTGGAGGTTCGTCGAACAAAGATCCGCTCAAAGTGCTAGCATCTTATAGATCCCTCCAGATGGTTAATCTAGAAGATATTCTTTGGATCTCTTGGATATTCCAAGAGATGAAAAATATGAGAAGAAACAAGGAAGAAGTCAAACCTTTTGACCTCTCTGAAATCAAAAATAATAATATAAAAGAAAAAGTCCTAAGATAAGACAGTTCTTCTCTTTCAGTACATCAACGATTGATGTCCTGAGAATATCTCTATGTTAGGACATGAGAAGACCTTCTTCTCTAGATATTTTTCTAACTTTTAGATCTTATGATGTCTGATTTTTCTCTTAGAAAAATCTCATGATTTATGGAGAAGAAGGGTTCTAAAAGAAATCTTAAGAAAAGACCTTCTTTTCTTCTTCTTCTCTCATCAGAACATGATCAGAGCATGTCCAAAATAAGATCACCATGCCTCAACTCATTGGAGCATGAATCCACCATGCCATCCCTCTTTCTCTCTCAAATTTTTATCACATAAAAATACAAAATAAAGAGAAAATAAACTGAAAAGAAAAATAATAAGAGAAAAATATCTTCTCTCTTACCTTTTGTTTCTACAAGAAATCAACTTTTGATCTCTTGATAGAAGACTCTTCTCCAAAAAATTTGATGCCTCAAACCACCCATTCCATCCTCTTTCTCTCTCAGATTTTATCACATAAAAAATATAAAAAACAAAGAGAGAATAATATGAAAGAAAAATAATGAGAGAAGATAATCTTTTCTCTTATCTTTCTCTCTACAAGATATCAACCTTTGATCTCTTGATTGAAGACTCTCCTCCAAGGATTTTGGTGCCTCAAACCACCCATGCTATCATCTTTTTCCTCTAGTTTTCCTATCTAAAAGTCACAAATTTTTGACTCTTTTTACTTATCATATGGGGCGGCAACTTTATATAAGGTAAACAGGTCATAAGACCTAGACTAACAAGGAGTCCATGGGGCGTCCAACTCTTGGACACCCCCTCCCTCATAAATTTTGTGGAGAGCATGAAATAACTCACAAAAGGGGATACAAAAGGAAGGGATAAGCTTGGAGAAAGTTGGCGCAAGAGAGGAGAGAAGAGTCCTTGTGAACAGGGACTCTTTCAAAAAAAAAAGGATAAACCTAAACCACTTTCCATAATTAGCCAAATCTCTTTCCATATTGATTCAAATCAAATATGATTCAAATCTCTAGAATAAATGGTGTGAGACAACATTCCTTAGACATGGATATCATAGAAAAATATCAAAAAATTAAATAGTGGGTGTGGGCTTGAGATTTCTTAGGTGGCGCAAGAGAAGAGATGGAGTCCTAATCTAACTAGGATTCTTATGTAGATTAGGTCAAACACTTTGAATCCAATCCAAATTAATTATAACCTAATTAATGGTAATCTTAGTCCAACTAAAAGTTCAATTAAATTAGATTAAACCATATTTAATTTTAATTTAAATCCTAACTTAATTAAGAATTAGGTGCATATAAGTCCTAGTCAAACAGAGACCTGTTCTCCCTTGCAATTGGCTTATCCAATAAACCAGTTAGACTTAATCCAATTAAATCTAAACTAATTTTAATTGAATCAAATTCAATTAGACTTGATCTCAACCCAATTTCTCAATCAAATTGAGCTATTTAGCAATCCAATTGCTAATTGATCATCCTGCAATACTTGCAATAGGTCAAACATCAATCACATTGATCGTTTAACCTAAGAATGATTTTCAATCATCGATTAACCATCTGATTAGGTTACAACCTCTTATGTGTGTGACCCTATAGGATTGAACCTAAGCTAATAGTACAGAAATCAATTTCTGTATCAGTCGATGTAACCATCTAGCAATGGTTCCTGACGTCCAGATAGGTCGAATGTATGCAAAGCAATATTCTAAGAATCCTGACCCATGGTTATCGTATAATTCATCTTTTTGACCAATAATGCTCAAGACAACTT
This sequence comes from Elaeis guineensis, assembly GCF_000442705.2. NCBI lineage: Eukaryota > Viridiplantae > Streptophyta > Magnoliopsida > Arecales > Arecaceae > Elaeis > Elaeis guineensis. The sequence continues at coordinate 80,915,130 of NC_025998.2, forward strand.
TGAGTATGCGGTCAATCACTCATATAAGTCATCTCTATTGTGTCTCAAAATTTTCCAAATCTCGTGACTCCTCACGAAGATTACCCAAGCCTAGGTTTTGATAAATTGAAACACAGTGAGACATTCTCTTCCTGAAGTTAATCAGAAGTGGCCAATCCCATCTTGACTCACACACTGACTTCATAAGTACTTGATTGTATCCAAAAATCTTTCAAACCTATATTAAAAAATACAGATAATCCGGCACCAAAGCATAGTGAGTTGCTTGCAAGTCACCGTGATGATCTTAGATCGGAGGGATACTTATACCCATTGGCCTTAGCTAGTTACTCTTGACAGTAGAGTGTTATATTGGTCATGTTCAATGTAGATGTACTCCTACATCTCACCTGGATGCTATACCAGTGTCTCCACACCACTTGATTATGAGAACAACCAATGCATATGACATACAGTGACCTATACTTGATAAGTTATCATCCTTGTTAATAACTTATCATTTGGTCGTGAATAATTTAAGAACCATTCGATAAATCTTTCTTTATCGATTGATTGTGGTTCTAAGAACTTCATCATAATTTAGGAGTTCATTTAAGGAAGACAGAACTTTTATGATGAACTTGCCAAATAACTATTATTATTAGATAATTCATATACTAGTTCCAATTATCTATCACTTAGATGATTGGCTTTAGGACACATTTTCCAACAACTCTCACTTGTACTAAAGCCAATCAGAATGATATCAATCAAGTATCCTATCTTCCACTTGAGTTTGTAGAACTTCTTGAAAGGAATATGCCCTATAAGCCAATCAAAATGTATAAATAGATGGATATTTTTTGTCTCCCGACAACTCATGTACTGATGTTTTAAATAAATAAAGGCATTTAGTTCATCATATGCTGCATCTTATTTTGATGAACCCCATAAATTAGGGCTATGGTTTTAGGGTTATGATGTGATCATACCAAGTGAGACCTAAAACCTTAAAACTCTAATTTTAAATATTTCTAGTCGATGGAACATTGAGTAGGCAATCAATGTTTCTGGTAAGACTGGTACATCCTGTGTATGCTCGATAGAGAGGGTAATTGATCTCACAATTACTTGTGTATGACACTAATATAAGGATGTAAGTGTTCATTAGAGAATGAATTCACTGAATTGATCCAATTAAAGAATATCTGATGGAGTCTTATCTACATGTCAACAGATTTTTTCTTATAGTGGGAATTGTGCATGTAAATCTTTTGACCTGAGACTGCCGTAGAACCTTATAAGCATGAATCCATATTTTGGATCATACTCATTCATGATTTAATCATGTACGGGATGTTCTGGATATGATAGATTGCTTATGAAGGTTGTGAGTAGGTCAATATGAAAACAATCGCTCCTAGTAAGAGAAGATCGCATCCTATTTGCTTCAATCGAATAATGATTCAGGAAGACTTTGATCAAAGCATTATGAAAAAATTAGAAATAGTTTCTAATGTTTCATAAATTGAATCATTATCAAGAGAAATGTGAATATAAAAAATTGGGTTTGATATTTTTCCATACCCAAACTTATATTCGGGATGCAGGATGATCGTAAGATCAAGATGCACAGTAATTTTCCACTGAAGGGTATTTTTGATATTTCTATCAAAATTCCATATCTTCCAGGTAGACATGATACGTTGCTAGACATCAATCATGTCTTGTGAGTTTGATCAAATTAAAGAGTTTAATTTGATCATTAATTAAAAGCTGTTCTAACTGATCAAAATGGTTCAGCTTGATTTGACCTAAATTGGCTGGGTTGTGTTATAACCAAATTAGACTTAATTGTATCTGGACTCACTGCTGGCTAGATGTGGAACCCAATGGGTCACACACAAAGGGAATTGATCATGGGTTTAATTTTATTAAACCATGTTTGCAAGTTGAACATGCTAGCACATGTTGCAAACCCTAGCATTTTGATTCGAATCGAATTCGAATCGGGTTCTGATTTGGGCTAATTTAGAACCAATTTGAGCCAAATTGGATTTGGTCTTGAAGTGGGTTTGAAGTATTTTAATTGGGATTGCTGTTGGGTACCAAAAATTAAGGAACCACACACCTAAGAGTCTCTCTCTTGGCGTGTGGATTTGAATCCATGCGCATGAACCACATGGCGCATGGATGGAGTTGGCGCAACCTTTAGATAAGGCCTTTCCTATTTTTTCTCCGTAACTTTTATTCTATGAATGATTTTTAGATGACTTAGGAGGCACCTAAGAGTCCTTCTGAGTATTAAACTCTTTGTAGAAAAATTAGGAGAAGTGGTAAGAATTTAAATCCATGCGCATGTGTCACATGGCGCATGGATGAGAGATGATGCCCCTTAACTTGGTCTATCCTATTTTTCTCCGTAACTTTTATTCTATGAATGTATTTCAGATGTCTTAGGAGGTGCCTAAGAGTCCTTCTGAGTATTAAACTCATCGTAGAAGAATTAAGAGAAGGGATAAGGATTAAATCCATGCGCCACCTCTTGGAAGCGCCCCTTTGAAATTTCAAATGGGGAGATAAGTTTTAACTTATCCACGCCCCTTAATCTCTTGCGCCATTCTTCAAGTTGGCACCCTTTATCTTGGCCATTGGATGGGCTTCCTTCCAGATCCAAAGGCATGGGTTGATGGTGCCAATAAGAGAAGCTTTGTGACTTCTCATCTGAACACCGTAAGTTAAGATCGAAGAGTCTTTCTGAAATAAGGCATCTCTTCAACCCAACTTTGATGTACACATGGCATTTCTTAATTTATGGGGCATGAGAAATAGACAAGAGGCATGAGATAAATTATCAGAGGGTGTGAGATGTTTTGGATTGCATCTTTACATGCAATATAAATAGGGGTGCACGCCGAGGAGTCTGAGGATTGAAAAATCTTCTTTCTTTCTTACAGGAGGCTCTGCTTGTCCAATTTTCTTTATTCTTTCTCTCTAGCCTAGATAAGGTCCTGATAAAGGACAAAAAATCTTTCAAAAGGCTTAGAAAATAGAATAAAAATTAAGGAGACAAGGAGCAAGAAAGGAAGGCAAGAAAAGGTCCAACAGTGCGACAGCAAAGCCAAGAAAGGAGGTTCTACCCAAATTGCATTTAAATTCTGATAAATCAGAATTTAATTGCAGAGTATTTTTAATAAGTGCTAGAGGGTTGGTCGAGTCCCCATGTAGATCAACGTTGGAGGGTGAACACGTGGGCACCTGGTGGAAACCCAGACAGAGTGCTGCCGGCAACTAAGCACAAATCAGGGTTTAGCGAAAAGAGGTATGTTTCTATATCTTTTATTTGATATTAATGCATATTATATGGTTTAATTTCTGATAAAGTGGTCTTGGAGTTAGGTTTTATTTTTATGATTTCATAATAATTGCTTTGAAATCCGTGCTTTCGCCATTGTATTAAAACCTTTCAGTGGTATCAGAGCCACCTTGTTAGAATTAAATCATATGATGATATGTTAATGATTTAAAGGCAATATTATAAATATGATATGATCATTATTTATGTTTTAATATGATACTAATATGATGAGATTATATTCATTATTTATAATTAAATCATGATGTATATAATTTTGGAATGTTGCTCTGTAATATTGAATTGTGTTCACTATGATGCTATATGATGAGATCATATTCATTATTTCATAATTAAAATATGATGTATATAATTATGGAATGTTACTTTGTCATATTGAATTGTGTTCACTATGATGCTAATTTCTTTTATTCATGTATTTATTATGATATAGAAATTAAATATGCATTGAGACCTGAAAAACCCTCTGTAAAATGATATTAAGTTGTAGTGTAATTAACCAATAGCAGAACCAGTCGATGATGTCTAATTGATCAATCGGTGTCTAGAAAAGTGGTTCATGATTAGTAAAGAGAATGTGGTTTCTAATTGGTTCCATTGTCTGACCTGGCCAAAATTTATTGGTGTCTAAGGAAAGCAACGGGGGGACCCCCACCTCTCTTCCACTTACCTGGCTGATTAGATTAATTTAATTCTTGACTGGGATGCTCGGTGTTATATTCACTATATTATGGCCTTCCTTCATGCTAGGACATTACTATGTCACAAACTATATTAGGTTTGTTGTGTAACCACAAGACCAATTATGAAAATTGACATAATATTGTTCTGGCGCATTGAGATGCTTACAGCAATTTTTGAGTATAATGCTTTGTTGTGTAACCACAAAAGCATTTATATTCTATTTTGACTGTATTAAAATGAAGGGTCCTACTTAACTAAAACATTATGGTCTGTTGTGTAAACACAAGGCTATTAATGTTTTAGAGGCCAGAGTTTTTATTGAGAATTGCATGAGATGCAATTGGAAAGAGTTTCCTACCTTTAAACTTATAAAAGGTTTGTTGTGCAACCACAAGATCTTTTATAAGGAATTAGGATCTCAATCCCACTAAGAAAATCAATCAGGGTTTTCTCAAACATCATACTAGAGGGTTATGATGTCTGATAAAAATAGTGGGAGACACAATAAAATTAAAGTCCTAATTTAATTGTGTATACCATCTTGAGTTGTTCGCTTATGTAATGTTCTTCATTATGTAGATTAATGGCTTCTTCACTTTACTTCACTCCATTTTGGATACAAATAAATTGACTGGTACCACTATGTGGATTGGTTGAGAAATCTTAAAATAGTACTTAGTCAAGAGAAGCTTTCTTACATTTTCGATACCCCTGACATTGAGCCAGTTGGGGAGGATGCCACAGAGGAAGAAAAAACCACATATAGGATGTGGCAAAATGATTCTTTAACTGTCAAGTGTATCATACTTGCCTCTATGACAAATGAGTTACAGAGGCAGCATGATAGCATGGACACTCATTCCATATTGCTCAATTTAAAAGAGCTTTATGGAGAACAGAGTAGGACTGCAAGATATGAGATATCTAAGCAGTTATTCCATGCCAGAATGACAGAGGGGTCATCCGTACAAAACCATGTTTTGATGGTTATTGACCTGATCACTCGATTAGGTCAATTAGGTTTTGTTATGGATGGAGAGTTGAGTCAGGATCTAATCCTGCAATCACTTCCAGAATTATTTTCTCAGTTTGTCGTGAACTATCACATGAACAAACTAAATTCTTCCTTGCCTGAGCTGTTAAATATGCTCAAAATAGCAGAGAGCCATATCAAGAAGGATAAGGCTCCTCTTCTTCTTATGGATGGGATCTCCAAGAAGAAGGCAGGCAAAAAGGGTTCTAAAAGGAGACTGAACCCTAAAGGTGGTATAAATAAGAGAAAGAAGGGAAAGAAGACCTCCGGACAGTCGACCTGCTTCCACTGCGGCAAGGCAGGTCATTGGAAAAGGAATTGCAAGGCTTATCTTGCAACATTGAAGACTAGTTTAAATAATGCACCAAAAGGTATGTATGAGATACATACAATATTATCATTGAATTCTTCCATTTCAAACTCATGGGTATTAGATACTGCCTGTGGTTTTCATATCTGCAAATCATTGCAGGGGCTGCAGAAAATTAGAAGTTTGAGGAAGGGAGACTTCGAGCTCTATGGTGCTGGAGGAGATTCTATCCAAGCAGAAGCTGTAGGGACATATATCTCGAAGTTTCCTTCTGGAAAGATCTTAGAGCTAACAAATTGTTATTACATGCCTAAGATCATTAGAAATATTATATCTGTACCCTTGTTGATAAAACAAGGATATCAAATATCTGTAACGAGCAATGGTTGCTCGATTAATTTTTCTAATGAAATAATTTATCATGGCATTTTTGACAATGGTTTGTTGACTCTATGCTTGAATGATAATATTTTTCATGTTGATGAAAATAGTAAACGTAAGAGAGATAATGTAAATAATACCTTACTTTGGCATTGTCGACTTGGTCATATTAGTGAGACTAGAATTAACAAGTTGTACAAAGAAAAGTTCTTTGATTCTTATGATTGTGAATCATTAGGAACTTGTGAATCATGTCTCATGGGTAAAATGACCAAGACTTCATTTAGTGGACATGGAGATAGGACAAACGAGTTGTTAAGACTTGTACATACAGATGTATGTGGCCCTATGACAACTCATGCTAGAGGTGGATACTCATATTTTATTACATTTACTGATGATTTATCTAGGTTTGGATATGTGTATCTTATGAAACATAAATCCGAAGCCTTTGATAAATTCAAAGAGTATCAAAGCATGGTCGAAAAACAAACTGAAAAAAATATAAAAATCCTTCAATCTGATCGAGGAGGAGAATACTTATCCAATGAATTTTTAGACCATCTTAAAGTAAAGAGAATTATCTCTGAATGGACACCTCCTTATACGCCACAATTAAATGGTGTAGCCGAAAGGAGGAACCGTACCTTATTAGATATGGTATGATCCATGATGTGCTTCACTGAATTGCCTACTTCCTTCTGGAGTTATGCTTTAGAGATCGTAATAATTATCTTGAATAGAGTACCTTCTAATTCTGTATCTAGCACTCCATATGAAATATGGAGAGATAAGAAGCCCAATCTTAAATATTTTAAGATATGGGGATGTTCAGCATATGTCAAAAAAAATTTTGGACATAAACTAGATACTAGAGCAGATAAATATTTGTTTGTAGGATATCCTAAGGATAGTATAGGATATCTATTCTACCACCCTACTAAACAAAAGGTATTTGTAAGTAGGCATGCCACTTTCATGGAGAAAGAATTTATCCTAGAAAGAGACAGTGGGAGAAATATTGAAATTAATGAAGTTCAACAAAAATAAATAGATATTTCTCAACCAAATATTCACATAAATAAAGAAGAACTAGAACACATAACTCCTATCCATAGGTTAGAGAGGGTACGACATGTACCTATAAGGTATGTGTTCATTATTGAGAATAATGAAGCCCAAGTCATTGAGAATGATGAAACTTTGACCTATACAGAAGCTGTCATGAGTAAGAACTCAGACAGATGGCAGGATGCTATGAAATCCGAGATGGACTCCATGTACACCAACAAAGTATGGACTTTGGTTGATGCACCAGAAGGGGTAAACTCTATTGGGTGCAAATGGGTCTATAAGAAAAAGATTGGAGCAGATGGTCAAATAAAAACCTATAAAGCTAGATTGGTAGCTAAAGGTTTCAGGCAAAAACAGGATATTGATTATGATGAAACTTTTTCACCTATTGCCATGCTCAAATCTATTCGGATAATGCTTTCAATAGCAGCATACTATGATTATGAAATATGGCAAATGGATGTGAAGACTGCTTTCTTAAATGGTTTTCTAGAAGAGGAGGTCTACATGTCACAGCCAGAGGGTTTTGTCTCAAATGACAGACCAAATCTAGTATGCAGGCTTAAGAAATCCATTTATAGATTAAAGCAAGCCTCAAAGAGTTGGAACATCCACTTTGATGTAACAATCAAAGAATTTGGCTTCATAAAAAATGTGGATGAACCTTGTGTGTATAAGAAGACTAGTAGGAGTGCCCTAGTTTTCTTGGTTCTGTATGTAGATGACATACTCCTTATTGGGAATGATATCCCAATGTTACAAACAGTCAAATTATGGCTATCAAATAAGTTTTCCATGAAAGACTTGGGGGAAGCATCCTATATACTTGGTATAAAGATCTATAGAGATAGATCTAAAAGGATGCTAGGCTTATCTCAGTCTAGGTACATTGACTTAATACTGAAAAGATTCAGTATGAATGAAAGTAAAAGAGGTTATTTACCCATGAGTCAAGGCATACATCTCTCTAAGAAGATGTCTCCTAAGACAACTGAAGAGAGAAATAGAATGAGTTTTATTCCTTATGCTTCGGCTGTAGGATCAATAATGTATGCTATGTTATGTACCAGGCCTGATGTAGCTTATGCCTTAGGCATAGCCAGTAGATTTCAAGCTGATCCAGGAGAGGATCATTGGAAGGCTGTGAAAAATATTCTAAAGTACTTAAGAAGGACTAAGAATATTTTTCTCATATATGGTAGATCTGAACTTAAACTAGAAGGATACTCTGATTCTAGTTTTCAATCAGACCCAGATGATAGTAAATCTATTTCAGGGTATGTCTTTACTTTGAATGGTGGAGCAGTGAGTTGGAAGAATTCTAAGCAGCAAACAGTAGCTGACTCAACCACAGAGGTAGAATACATAGCTGCAAGTGAAGCCGCCAAGGAAGCTGTCTGTATGAAGAAGTTCATCACTGAATTGGGCGTTGTTCCTGAGATTGAGAACCCAGTATCACTTTATTGTGATAATACTGGAGCAGTTGCTCAAGCAAAGGAACCCAGGTCTCACCATAAATCCAAGCACATTTTGAGATACTTCTATCTCGTTCGTGAAATAATTGAAAGACAAGATGTTATTATTGAACGAGTAGATACAAAGAACAACATAGCGGATCCATTCACTAAAGCTTTACCACAGCAGCAATTCGATCGCCATATCGATTGTATGGGGTTGAAATATAAGGGAGATTGGCTTTAGTGCAAGTGGGAGATTGAAAGGAATATGCCCTATAAGTCAATCAAAATGTATAAATAGATGGATATTTTTTATCTCCTGACAACTCATGTACTGATGTTTTAAATAAATAAAGGCATTTAGTTCATCATATGCCGCATCTTATTTTGATGAACCCCATAAATTAGGGCTATGGTTTTAGGGTTATGATGCGATCATACCAAGTGAGACCTAAAATCTTAAAACTCTAATTTTAAATATTCCTAGTCGATGAAACATTGAGTAGGGGATCAATGTTTTCGATAAGACTGGTACATCCTGTGTATGCTCGGCAGAGAGGATAATTGATCTCATAATTACTTGTGTATGACACTAATATAAGGATGTAAGTGTTCATTAGAGAATGAATTCACTGAATTGATCTAATTAAAGAATATCTAATGGAGTCTTATCTACATGTCAACAGATTTTTTCTTATAGTGAGAATTGTGCATGTAAATCTTTTGACTTGAGACTGTCGTAGAACCTTATAAGCATGAATCTATATTTTAGATCATACTCATTCATGATTTAATCATGTACGGAATGTTCTGGATGTGATGGATTGCTTATGAAGGTTGTGAGTAGGTCAATATGGAAACGATCGCTCCTAGTAAGAGGAGATCGCATCCTATCTGCTTCAATCAAAAAATGATTCAGGAAGACTTTGATCAAAGCATTATGAAAAAATTAGAAATGGTTTCTAATGTTTCATAAATTGAATCATTATCAAGAGAAATATGAATAATTGGGTTTGACATTTTTCCATACCCAAACATATATTCGGGATGCAGGATGATCGTAAGATCAAGATGCACAGTAATTTTCCACTGAAGGGTATTTTTGGTATTTCTATCAAAATTCCATATCTTCTAGGTAGACATGATATGTTGCTAGATGTCAATCATGTCTTGTGAGTTTGATCAAATTAAAGAGTTTAATTTGATCATTAATTAAAAGCTGTTCTAATTGATCAAAACGGTTCAGCTTGATTTGACCTAAATCGGCTGGGTTGTGTTATAACCAAATTAGACTAAATTGCATCTGGACTCACTGCTGGCTAGATGTGAAACCCAATGGGTGACACACAAAGAAAATTGATCATGGGTTTAATTTGATTAAACCATGTTTGCAAGTTGAACATGCTAGCACATGTTGCAAACCCTAGCATTTTGATTCGAATCGAATTCGAATCGGGTTCTGATTTGGGCTAATTTAGAACCAATTTGGGCCAAATTGGATTTGGTCTTGAAGTGGGTTCGAAGTGTTTTAATTGGGCTTGCTGTTGGGTGCCAAAAACCAGGGAACCACACGCCTAACAGTCTCTCTCTTGGCGTGTGGATTTGAATCCATGAGCATGAACCACATGGCGCATGGATGGAGTTGGTGCAACCTTTAGATAAGGCCTTTCCTATTTTTTCTCCATGACTTTTATTCTATGAATGATTTTTAGATAACTTAGGAGGCACCTAAGGGTCCTTCTGAGTATTAAACTCTTCATAGAAAAATTAGGAGAAGTGGTAAGAATTTAAATCCATGCACATGTGTCACATGGCGCATGGATGAGAGATGACGCCCCTTAACTTGGTCTATCTTATTTTTCTCCGTAACTTTTATTCTATGAATGTATTTCAGATATCTTAGGAGGTGCCTAAGAGTCCTTCTGAGTATTAAACTCATCGTAGAAGAATTAAGAGAAGGGATAAGGATTAAATCCATGTGCCACCTCTTGGAAGTGCCCCTTTGAAATTTCAAATGGGGAGATAAGTTTTAACTTATCCACGCCCCTTAATCTCTTGCGCCATTCTTCAAGTTGGCACCCTTTATCTTGGCCATTGGATGGGCTTCCTTCCAGATCCAAAGGCTTGGGTTGATGGCGCCAATAAGAGAAGCTTTGTGACTTCTCATCTGAACATCGTAAGTTAAGATCGAAGAGTCTTTCTGAAATAAGGCGTTTCTTCAACCCAACTTTGATGTACACATGGCATTTCTTAATTTATGGGGCATGAGAAATAGATAAGAGGCATGAGATAAATTGTTAGAGGGTGTGAGATGTTTTGGATTGCATCTTTACGTGCAATATAAATAGGGGTGCACGCCGAGGAGTCTGAGGATTGAAAAATCTTCTTTCTTTCTTACAAGAGGCTCTGCTTGTCCAATTTTTTTTATTCTTTCTCTCTAACCTAGATAAGGTCCTGATAAAGGATAAGAAATCTTCCAAAAGGCTTAGAGAATTGGAATAAAAATTAAGGAGACAAGGAGCAAGAAAGGAAGGCAAGAAAAGGTCCAACAGTGCGACAGCAAAGTCAAGAAAGGAGGTTCTGCCCAAATTGCATTTAAATTCTGATAAATCAGAATTTAATTATAGAGTATTTTTAATAAGTGCTAGAGGGTTGGTCGAGTCCCTGTGTGGATCAACGTTTGAGGGTAAACATGTGGGCACCTGGTGGAAACCCAGACAGATTGCTGCCGGCAACAAGCACAAATCAGGGTTTAGCGAAAAGAGGTATGTTTCTATATCTTTTATTTGATATTAATGCATATTATATGGTTTAATTTTTGATAAGGTGATCTTGGAGTTAGGTTTTATTTTTATGATTTCATAATAATTGCTTTGAAATCCATACTTTTGCCATTGTATTAAAACCTTTCACTTCTTAGTTCCGAGGCTTTAGCAAATGGGTCGGTCAAGTTCTCCTTTATCATCGATCTTCCAAAGATCGATGTCACCCTGATCTAAAATCAAAAGTGATAGCAATACAGAGTATGTTGGTCCTTCAATTCTTTAGCCAGATTTATGGCTCCAGTGCTATGATAGGATTGGACCATCGATGGAGGGTGCCACTCCCAACCTGCTAATGAAGCTCAGCAATTACGTGGCAGCATCATATGCTACGATGTACTCTACATCACTAACTGAGTAGGCTATAGTATCATGCTTGGAATCTTTCCAGCAGATTGCTCCTACGATTAAGGTATGATCCGATATTTTCTTGTTGTCATCTTAATCTGACTGAAATCGAAATATCCTCATGTTTAAAATCAGTATTTCCATATTTGAGTCATTGGACCTGAGTATTTTCCAACTACTTAAAGATTGTCTATACAATCTTTGAGTGGTTCTTACTTAGATCAGACTGGTATCTGCTCACTACCATTAGTGAGTATACCATATCTGATCTTGAACATGGAGAAATTAGATGACACCCAAACATTTATTCCTTGCAATGCTAGAATGCCATTCCCAATTAAGAGAATTTCATCCACAGACAACACAAGAAATAATGCTACAGAATATTTTGCCCACTTATAAATGCAGGATTCCTCTTTGTTCATAACAAAGATATATGTTCAAAACATATGTTCCAACTCTGGGATAATAGCGAAAACGAGCTTTATAGGTCTCCATCTTCCCGTCTGCACTACTTTAATCCTTTTGAAAAATCCATTCACACCTAATGAGTTTTATTCCTTCAGGTGAATCATCTAGTGTCCATACACTATTGATTTTCACGAACTTCAATTTGAATTTAATGGCTCCAAGCTACTTCTCAGAGTTAGACCACTACATTGCATCCCTATAGGTGATCGGATCCTTGTTAATCTCATCGAGCTCAATAGGATCGCCGTCCCAGACCTAGACACTGAAGTGTCTGTCCAACTAATGTAGTACTCTACCAGATCTCCTTAAAGGTGTTACTTTAATGGGCTCTGAGTTTGATCTAATCAAATCCGATTCTGTAGGTTTACTAGATTATGTCGGTTCATTTTCTACCAGTCAAACTTACAAGTTCAACTTGATAAACATTAGTTACTTCTCTAAGGAACTCCTTTCCAAAAGGAATGCCCTACTGCTGATGAGCATCTTATGTTCTTCAGCATGATAGAATTAGTAACCTTTAAACACCTATTGGACCAAGAACCAAGTTTATCTGTATGCAAACCTTTGACATAGGCCGATCAACTCCAAACCCAAAGGTGAGAGAGTCTAGATCTATGCCTGTTCCATATCTCATATGGGATCTGCACAATAGACTTACTCAGTATATTTTTAGAGTAAAATAGATAATCACATAAGAGCATAATCTTGAAATAGGCAGAGAAGTGAACCCTATTGTGGATTGAACCATGTCTAACAAAGTTTAACTTCTCTTTTTGGATACACTTTATTTCAAAAAAGAATTCACTGAGAGAGAATCCAATTCTCTCCTAGATATGTCACAAACTCACTGGATAAGTATTCGCCTTCTCGATCTGATCGAAGAGTTCTAACACCTTATCCAGTTTGTTTCAATCTTTCATTATTGAATCATTTGAACATTTCAAATGATTCAGGCCAGACGCACCCATGCCCAGATAGGTCATCTGTAATAAAATATTAATATCTTTTTCTGGCACTTAAGTTCACAAGTCCACATACATCACTATATATGAGACTTAGAACTTTATCAGCTCCTTCACCTTTTTTATTAAAAGATGACTTTGTCATCTTTTCAAGAAGACAAGACTCACAGGCTATCAATGATTCACAATCATTGATGTGAGGTTTTCCTCTTATGCTAATCTATTTATCCTATTCTTGTCAAGGTGACTAAGCCAAAGATAGACATCCATGACATTATCTAACTTAGATGTGTACATTACACTTAATAGGCTGTGTAAATGTTAAATATCATTTTTTTATTGTCTATATATTATTGTAACATTATTCATAATAATATCACAATAATTTTCTTTTATTAATGAATGATAATCATCTTTGGCCAAAAGGCCAACAAAGATTACATTCATCATAAACAACGGACAATAGTAACAATTACTCTAAATGATAATATTTGAAAATAAGCTCTACAATTCCTAAAGTTAGGATTGGAATAAGACTTCCATCCCTAGCATTCAAGAATTTCTCACCATTTTCAAACATTCCACTTACTAGCAACAAATTGCATAAGACCATCGGTATCTGATACCTAGGTAGTAGAATTACATAGAGAAACTTTAAGGTGTTATCATATAACATCCTTAATGAGCAACTCTTGCTCCTTTCTCTTGTTCAGCCTATTATGGTCAAGGGAAGTAAGACAATTCTTCTTCCTATGACCCTGCTTCTTACAGTAGAAGCAATATACCTGATTTGGATCAATTTTGGACTAATTATTTTGACTGGACTAAGAAGCTCCAATACGAACTCATTCATACTGCTGAACCAAATTCAACTTTCAATACTAATTAACGAAGTTGGATCCCATAAGTCATCACTGTCTAACAGCTATTGGAGTAATTAAGGTTTAGCCTTATTTTGAGAAAAGAGAACAATGACCTAATGTATATGAATTATTTTAAGTCTAGAGACTTAGACTTTAGTCTTAAGGATCTACCACTATTTTGTTCAAATTGGTAGCCTCTACCTTCAATTTGGGAATTACTTTAATTTTTTAGTAGGTACTAGAATCCACATAGACTACAGACAAGCCCGACTTTGGTCGACCAATCCATCTGCATCTACAGGTAGGTTCATTAATTAATTATTTCTTCAAATAACTTTTAGTAATTTAATTTTGCCCCAGAAACCTAATCAGTAGGCTTTGGCCTCCACTGTAAGGATCTAGTTAGGTCCAACCATTAACATGAGCATACTTGGTGCATCTAACCAACGAATGATTAAGCCCAATTTTGGTTGGCTCACCTAACCACCATTAGAGAGACACTTTCAAGTCATCATATGATGAGTGATAATTTCATTAGTCAACAAGCACCAGGCCTTTGGGTCTGCAATGATTATTGAGTTAATGGACTCATTATCAAACACCTTAATGGGAGGCTATGACTCAATTATCTCCATAACTTTATCATTTTAAGGACCTAATAATTTTAGAAGATTTAAAATTATTAGTGATTTAAGGATAGAAAGGATATGGATCAATTTGTTCCCACTGACTTCACCAAGTCAAGTCCTCCCACTGACTTCTCAAGTCATTAACAAGGACTAGGATCAAATTTGATCCATGGGCACCTAGATCAATCTCACTGAAAAAAATCAGACTCACTGATTTCTTATGTGACATGGGTTAGCACGAATCAATGAGCAACCTAATTGTTGCCTAGCTATACAATCCAAGAGGGGGGGGGGTGAATTGGATTTCTAAAAATTTAAAGTTAATTTACAACTATGAAGATTTTATAATAATAAGCAGGATAAATATGGAGAGTGAAATTTATGCAAGGTGTAGAAGCTGGATGCAAGAATGCAAGAAGATAAGAAAATTTAAAAGGAGAGCAAGTAAGCACAACACAAACAAGAAGATTTATAGTGGTTCGGTACCAACCTTGCACCTACGTCCACTCCCCAAGCTTCTACTTGGAAATTCAAATCCACTAAATCGTATTCAATCCGAATACAATGTCAGAACCTCTGACTCTAGCTATTCCAAGCTAAAACACTTATTTTTCAGATACAAACCAACCCAATACAATCCGATTCAAAGTTTGGATCAATCTTTTCATGTTTTGGAATCCTTCCAAAACAAAATATTAACTCAAAATAGAGTATAACAGTTAATCACACAGAAATACAGATGTAGCTCCTTTAATGAGCAAATAAAGCTTTGAATACACTTTACACAATAGGAACGAAGCTCTTTTGATTTTCCTCAAGGTGGTTGAAGACTTGAATGAGCTCTTGAGGGGTTGGTGATCTTGAAATAAAAGCTTCTTGAACTTTTAAGAGGGCTCTTGCTTAGGGTTGAAATAAATGCTTGAAGAACCTTTTCAAAACCTTTTTGATTCCCTCCTTTAAGTGCCTTTTATAACTTCAAATAATGGTGGAGAGTAATCTGGGCTGAAATAGAGCCATTGGAGCATATTAAATGGTTATTAAATGTAGCCAAAATGAGCTAAAAACTAACCGTTGCAGAATTTTTCCATCACAGGGGTCGACTCATAGGGTCGACTCATGCTCATGAGTCGACTTCTGTGGCACAGAATAGAAAATGACTGTTTTAAAATTTTGGCCTACACAGCAGCAGAGGTTGACTCATAGGATCGACTCATGCTCAAGGGTCGACTCATAGGGTCAACTCACAGAGTGTGCCAGTCAAAGAATTCAGCGTGTCGTTCAGTCCCTT
Source organism: Elaeis guineensis (assembly GCF_000442705.2). Classification (NCBI taxonomy): domain Eukaryota; kingdom Viridiplantae; phylum Streptophyta; class Magnoliopsida; order Arecales; family Arecaceae; genus Elaeis; species Elaeis guineensis. The sequence continues at coordinate 80,930,807 of NC_025998.2, forward strand.
TTGCCATGAGTCGACTCATGGGGTCGACTCAAATATATAAACATGATTTTCTTTTAAAATATATATTCAAAAATATTAAAATTACCTCTAATAGATTACAAATCTTGTGTTCTTGCTCTTGAGGCTTCCGAATCAGAACTTGATAAAATTATGATTTTGCCCCTGAAATATAATAAATCTTTTTTTAAGCCAAAATCATTAGTAACCCCCTCAAATACTTTGTAATCATCAAAATCAATTCAAGGAGCAACAATCTCCCCCTTTTTGATGATGACAAAATACTTGAGCAAAAGCATATATAAAGCATTAAACATGAATTTCAAATTTATGAAGATGCATCACTTCAATATCATAGCCAAGTATTTGAATGAAATGCATCATAAGCAGTTTGAAGATCAATTTGAAATTTGCTTATAAGTTCATTTGCTTTAAAAATTAGATAAAAAAGGAGCTGACGATTTTGGTTCTTTGACATATTTGCTTAACAATTTTGCTTATTACTAATTTCTTTATTACTTATTGCTCATTTCTTTATTACTTATTGCTCAAATTTGATTTTGATTCTCTACTCTCCCTTTTTGATAGCATCAATTAAGATTCTCTACTCCTCCTTTTAAGGGATCTTGAAAGGATAATTTTTTTTTACTCTCCTTTTTTGATAGCATCAATTAAGATCTTAAGAGATTATAAGGATAGAGAAAAGAAAAGAAAGATGACAAAAATGACATATTTTCTTTACTCCTCTTTTTTGATATCATATTTTACTTCTTTAGCCCCCCTTCTTTGATTGCTTATTTCTCTACTCCCTCTTAACATAGCAGACATAAAGGATATATCAACTTGCTCATCTAAAATATATTGCAATTCATAGTATTTCTCAGCACTAATATGAGTTATTTTTCATATCTCATAATTAAAATAATTTAATTTGATCACATTCATAAACATTCATTAAAAGTCAAAGCACATATATATATATATTCAAAAGTGACTGAATACAAAAGGTATCCCAATACACATGAGTCAACTCAAAATACAAAAGTCATGGATAGAAACTATCCAAGAGTTAATTAGCCAACAAATACAAGGCCCATAAGATAGATCCTAGACATAGGAGACAAACTAATCTAGATATAATAGATGTCATGGCTAGAGGGATCAGAATCTGAAGAATCAGAGATAGGGTGAGGAGATGTAGGATCAAGTCCATGGGCACGACCTCGACCGCGTCTGCCTCGACCACAGGTAGAGGTACCAGCACGAGTAGAGGGGTGAGAGGATTCTGGAGCCTGAGAAGCTACGGACTGTGCTATAAGAGAAAGTCTGATGGTGTCCAAAAGATCCAAGACTCTCGATACAGACTGCATCAGGGTACTGAACTGAGTAGAAGCAATCTCACTGGAGCCCTTGATCTCTCTCCTTAAGAAGTCAAAACCACTCTCTAAGACTCCTCAAAATCTAGCATGTTGGAAAATATGTCCCAAAAACCAATCGTCAAGCTGTTGACGGTTGAGCAACCAAGTATTGTAATTGATTTGTTAATAAATAAAATATATTTGGTATTTTCATCATAAGCTTTCATCTTCTAATGAACTCCGTTGTTATGATGAAGTTCTTAGGACTATTTAAGTTTGATAAAGAAAAAATTTATCGATTAGTCCTTAAAACTGTTCACGATCAAATGATAGGCTGTTAATAAGGATGACAGCTTCTATCGAGAATAGGTCACTGTAGGCCATATGGGTTGGTTGTCCTCTTAATCAAAGAGTGTGGAGACACTGGTATGGCATACAGATGAGATGTAAGGGTACATCATCATTGAACGTGACCAACTCCAGAGCATTCTGCTATCGAGAATGACTCTGATGGGATAAAGGTGTAAGTGTCTCTTAGACCTGAGATCACCTCAGTGACTTGCAAGCAACTCACTGTGCTTTGGTACTGGACTAACTAAATTTTTAATTCAGTGATAGAAGGCTTCTGGGTATAGTCAAGTACTTGCAAAGTCAGAGTATGATCGAGATGGGATTGACCACTCCAAGAGTTGGAGAAGAATGTATTTCAATTTAGCAAAACCTTGGCCAGGGTAATCTATAGATGGATTTGATATTTTGAAATACAATGTGGACAACCTGATCAGAGTTGATAGTTAAACTCTGAGGTGTCCTATGATCATTTTGATAAAGGAGATGAATTATATGGAAACTATATCTGCAGGGATTCTAAGGATGTTGTTCTACACATTCGACCTATCCAGTCGTCAGGTACCATTGCTAGATGGTCACTTCGATTGGTATAGAAATTTATTCCTGTACTATCAGCTTAGGTTTAGACCTATGAGGTCACACACATTAGAGTTCATGATTCGATCGGATGGTTGATCAACGATTAAGAATCATTCTAGGGTTAAATGATCAATACGATTGACATTTAACCTAGTGCAAGTGTTACAGGAGGATCGGTTAGCAATTTGATTGCTAATTGGCTTAATTTGATTAAGCCAATGGGCTGAGATTAAGTCTAATTGAATATGATTTAATTAGATTTAGTTTGGGCTTGATTGGATGAAGTCTAATTGGTTTATTGGATAAGCCAAGTGCAAGGAAAAAACTAGTCCTAGTTCAATTAGGACTTGGGTCAACTTAATTTTTAATTTGATTAAAAAATTAAATCAGATTTAAATCTAATTTAATCTGATTAAATTAGGTTCTTAATTTGATTAAGATCTATTTTAATTAGGTTGATCTAATTTTGGTTTGATTTGATTTGAGAAACCAAATTAAAACAAGTCATAAGATAGAATCCTAGAAAGACTAAGATTCTATCTTGCGCCACATAAGCCCCCCCATGCCCTCTCTCTTATTCCATGCCAATCCCCTCTTATTTTGTGTGACAAAAGCCCTCTCCTAGGTCTTTTCCACATTCAAAAAGTTTTCTCTCTTCTTTCATACATGAAAAGTGGTTGTGGATCAAATCAAAGTAGGAATAAGTTTGAATTTCAAATTCTATGAGATAGAGTTTTAGAAATCCAAAACTCTTTTCTTTTTGCATTGAATTTATCCAGATTTTTTTTGAAATTTTTATAGCTTTTAGGGCACATATTGTGCACCCTTTGCTGGTGGTCCATCCATGAAAATAATGAGGAGGCACCCAAGAGTTGGGCACCCCTTATCTTACCATGTTTGGATAAGCCTTGACTAGGTATTTGACCTAGATAAGGACTCTATCATATCTCTCTCTATAAAATGAGTTTCTTTATGAAATTTTTATAAATAATATATATTTGAAAGACTTTTTAGGCTTCCAAAAATCAAAGAGAAAGACTTTTGGGTTGTGGAGATATAATAGACACAAGATAGGGTGTCTAGGAGAGAGAAAAGAGAAGAAGAAGAGGGTCTTCTTCTAGGGCTGTTAGTTTCATCTCTTTCCTTCCTCCATCTTGAGTTTTCTGAGAGTGTCTTAGATTTGAAACTCTTTCTCCTACTTCTCATCTTTGGAAGAGTCTAAATCAAAAAAAAAGAGGTACCTGATCAGCCATCGAAGAAGGATCAGTGCAGTACTAGTATACTGTGCTGATTTCCTGGAGCAGGACTTCTGATTGAGATTCGTGGGTTCGTGTGGATGACTCTTAGAGGTTGGACATGTGTGCGGCTTGCAACATCATTCTCAAGCCCAGATCAGCAAGGTTAGAATGTTTAACTTGCAAGGTAATGTGGGGAAATTCAGTGCAGGGGTAAAATGATAATTTTAAAACATTTTTAAAATTATGATTTTACAGCAAAAAAATATTAATTAATCTAATTAATTAACATAAATTTATCTTGTACTAGGATTTAAATATGATATATAGCATGCATGCATTTAAATTTGAAATTCGAATTTGAACAGTAAACACTTTACTGTAATGTGTTCAGAACACAATACCTTTGTGCGAGTAGTAGATCGTCGTAATCTGATCACCGTCGAGAGAGTCTGATCATCGTGATGCAGCCACACAGCATGTCTGGCCTCTGTGGATCATCCACACGAAGCTCCCGATCTGATCGACTCCTTACGAGTGCTAGCTCATTGTAGAGCCCTTTCGACGGTCGATGCTGACGAACTCCTTCGATCGATGTCTGTCGATTCTTTGGATGCTTTGGATCATCAACAGACATACTTGAGAGGATGATGAAGATTTTTTAAAATTTGGTGGGCTCACGACACTCGTAGCTCACCTTCTCACTTCTCGAACTCCAGGCTGAAACCCTGAAGAACTCACTAAAACTCTGCGCACACTTTTTGTTTCTTTTCTTTCTTTTTCTCTCGGAAGGATATAGACCTTCACCTTGCACACAAGGATTCCTCACGCTCAGATTTTCTTCAAAAATTTTTTTTGCACACACCCCACTCTTCTCCTCCTTTTAAAACAATGTCAAACGTATTATCCATGTGAGAGGGTAAAGATGAGTAATTGTACATTTGAATTCAAATCAAATTTTGAATTCAAATGGAAACCAATTGATTCCTATCCACTAAGGGCATGAGAAGAGGAGGGTGTGGCTTAATTTGTGCATGAGTGATTTCATGAGAAATATTTTTTCGTGTAATAAATGGGGCGTTAAAAGAGGATAAGGTCAAGGCACTAAGATTGGTTGCTCATTCAAATTCAAACTTTGTTTTGAATTTGAATGGCCAACCAATCAACCTTATCCACTCATTTGATGCATTAAAGTAGGGCGTGAGGAGGACTTTGCGTGAGGAAAAATTTATGAGAACTTTCTTTCTCGTGAATTCAAATGGGCACAGTGGAAGTGAGGTGGCATAGGGAGAATGGGTCAAGGTGGTTTCATTATTTAAACCAACCTAATTGAACCAAATAAGTTAGGCCCAATTAGACTAATTTAAACATAACTAAATTAGGATTAATTAGGCTCAATAAAATTCTAATCAAATCAGGAATTGATTAAGCCCAACCCCTAATCAAATCAGGGACCAAACCATCTCGACGATTAGGTCAACTCTTAACCTAATCGGGTCAAACCCAACTGAATCCAATTCAATTGGACTTGATCCAAAAATAATTACTCAATCAAATTGAGTTAATTAGCAACCAAATCACTAATTAAACCTCTCATAAATATTGAGTCCAAATTCGATGGGTAATCGGGCATTAGAATTCATCGATATGTAACCCTGATCGAAGAGTCCTAAACCAGTGAAACTCTTGACCTCGGTACCCAAAATGTATGGAATTCATGATCAGAGAATCCTGATTCTCGATCACAGAATCTCAGACATGAAGGACTCTTCACCAGCTATCAGATCAGATAGAAACTTCAAATGTGTGTGATCCCGCAGGTTCGAACCTAAGCCGGTAGCACAGGAACCAATTCCTGTACTAATCGAAGTGACCATCTAGCAATGGTACCTGATGTTCGGATAGATTGAATAGTCACAATCACAATACTCAGAACCTACGTGAATATGGTTACTGTATAATTCATCCTTTTGCCCCTTGTGTTTAGGATGACTCAGGGTTAAACTGTCAACCCTGATCAGATCATCCGAATCGTGCTCAACTCAAACAATCCTGTGACTCCTCACTAGGACTACCTTGGCCAAGGTTTTGCTAAATTGAAACACAACTATACATAGCTCCTAAATTAGAGTGGTCAATCCCATCTTGACACACGCACCGACAAGTCAAGTACTTGACTACACCCAGCAGCCTTCCATCATTGAATTAGAAATTCAGGTAGTCCAGTGCCTAAGTGCAGTGAGTTGCTTGCAAGTCACCGTGGCGGTCTCAGGTCGGAAGGATATTTATATCCATATTCCATCGGAGCAAATCTTGATAGTAGAAATAGCTCCGGAGTCGATCACATTCAGTGCAGATGTACCCTTACATCTCACCTGTATGCCATACCAGTGTCTACACATACTTTGGTTAAGAGGACAACCATCCTATATGGCACACAATGACCTATGCTTGATAAACGTTGTCGTCTTTGGTAGCAACGTATCATTTGGTCACGAACAGATTTAAAGACTAAACGACAAATCCTCCTTTGTCGAGTCTAAATAGTCCTAAGGACTTCACCACAACATAGGAGTTCATTAGAAGATGAAACATTTTATGATGAAAAAAAAATATCAAAATAATTTTTATTAATTCATAATTCATGTACATATACAAAAGGAGCACAACCATCAACAGGCTGACGATTGGCTTTGGGACACTATTTCCAACAATCTCCCACTTGGCCTAAAGCCAATCGGTGCAGTATCCAATACCCATCTTCGACTTGTAGTTGTCGAACTCCTCACCGCAATGGCTTTAGTGAATGGGTCGGCCAGGTTCTCCTTTCCATTGATCTTCTGAAGATCGACGTCACCTCGATCCATAATTTTTTGGATGTGATGGTAGCGGTGCAGAATATGCTTCGTCCGTTGGTGTGCCTTCGGTTCCTTCGCCTGAGCAATGGCTCCAGAGCTATCACAGTAGAACAGAACTGGACCAGCAAGGGAGGGTGCTACTTCGAGCTCGGTGATGAACTTCCTTAACCACACCGCTTCTTTAGCAGCATCTGATGCAGCGACATCTCCACCTCGCAAACTGAATCAGCCACTGTGTGCTGCTTGAAACTCTTCCAGCAGATAGCCCCAATATAAAGGATAAAAATAAATCTCGATACACTTTTGCTGTCATCATGATCAGACTGGAAACTAGAGTCTGTAAATCCTATAAGTCTCAAGTTCGATTCACCATAAACAAGCCACTGGTCCTTAGTATTTCTTAAATACTTCAGGATGGTTTTAACAACCTTCCAGTGATTCTCTCCTGGATCAGATTGGTATCTACTCACTATCCCTAGTGAGTATGCCACATCTGGTTGTGTACATATCATGGCGTACATGATAGATCCCACTATCGAAGTATATGAAATTCTACCCATACATTCTCTCTTTTGAGGTGTTGTCGGATTATCCCTCTTCGAGAGAGAAATTCCATGGTCTATCGGTAGATAGCCTTTCTTGAAATTCTCCATGCTGAACCTTTTCAACATAGTATCAATATACGTGGACTGGGATAATCCAAGCAGCCTTTTAGATCTATCCCTATAGATCCTCATTCCTAGGATGTAGGAAGCTTCTCCCAGATCCTTCATGGAGAATTATGACGACAGCCAAATCTTTATTCCCTGTAATGCAGGGACATCATTTCCGATTAAGAGAATGTCATCCACATACAATAAAAGAAATACTACTACTGGACCATTAGCCCACTTATAAATACAGGGCTCTTCTCCATTCTTAACGAAGCCATACGTCTTGATCGCCCTATCAAAACGTATGTTCCAACTTCGGTATGCCTGCTTAAGTCCATAAATAGACCTTTGTAGCCTGCACACCTTAGACTCATCTGTGGATGTGAATCCTTCAGGTTGTATCATATACACCTCTTCGTCCAGCTCTCCGTTTAGGAAAGCTGTCTTCACATCCATCTGTCAGATTTCATAATCCATATGGGTAGCTATCGTAAGCGTAATCCGAATGGATTTGAGCATTGCCATAGGAGAAAATGTCTCGTCATAGTCTATACCATAACGTTGACGATATCCCTTGGCAACCAGATGGGCTTTATAGGTTTTCACCTTTCCGTCTGTGCCCCTCTTCCTCTTGAAGATCCACTTACACCCCATGGGATTTACTCCTTCGGATGGGTCAACCAATGTCCACACATCGTTGACCTTCATGGACTCCATTTCAGATTTCATGGCCTCTAGCCATTTCTTAGAGTCGGGTCTCTGCATTGCATCCATGTAGGTGATCAGATCTTCATCATTTTCATCAAGTTCGATAAAATCGTCATCCCGGATCAAGAAATCATAGTATCTGTCCGGTTGATGTGGTACTCTACCAGATTGCCTTAAGGGTGCTTGAACAAAGGGCTTCGGATCTGATCTAATCAAATCTGGTTCAGGTTCAGCAACTTGCATCAGATTTTCCACCTGCCGAATTTCGTCAAGTTCGACCTTAGAGGCAACAGTCCCTTCACCAAGGAACTCCTTTTTCAAAAAGATTGCCTTAAGGCTGACAAACACTTTTTGCTCATCAGCTAGGTAGAAGTAATATCCTTTGATCTCTTTTGGGTATCCTATAAAATTACACTTGTCAGACCTAGGTCCAAGGTTGTCCGTAATTAAACATTTAACATAAGCCGGACACCCCCAAACCCTAAGGTGCGAGAGTATTGACTTACGTCCTATCCATATCTCATATGGCATTTTGGTTACAGACTTACTCGGAACCCTATTTAGAAGGTAACAAGCCGATTCGAGTGCATATCCCCAAAGGGAGATCGGCAGACCAGCAAACACCATGATGCTGTGGTGTTCCAGGAGGTGTCCACTGAGAGAGAATCTCATTCTCCCCAAGATATGTCAGAAAATTATTGAAAAGATATTCACCTCCTTGATCAGATTGAAGAGTTTTAATACACTTTCCAGTTTATTTTTCTACCTCATTTCGAAATAGTTTGAACATTTCAAATGACTCCGACTTATGCTTCATTAAATAGACATACCCATACCTCGATAGATCATCTGTGAAGGTTATGAAGTAGAAATATCCACCTCTTGCACTTGAGCTCATGGGTCAACATACATCAGAATGTATCAGAGCCAAGAGTTCACTGGCTCGCTCACTTTTTTCAGTAAAAGGTGACTTGGTCATTTTACCAAGAAGACAGGACTCACAGGTTGGAAGTGATTCACAATCATCTACTTCAAAAATTTCTTCTTGAGCCAACCTGTTTATCTTGTTCTTATTGATATGACCTAGCCTACAGTGCCAAAGGTAGACTTCTGACATATTATCTATTCTAGGGCATTTACCGGAGGTTTGAACCACATTAATAGGTTGTGATAGAAAGTAAATTTCATTATTAAGTTGTCCAACAAACATTGTAACACCATTCAAAATGATATTGTAAATATTTTCTTTTATTAAAAATTGATAACCGTTCATGGCCAAAAGGCCTACAGAAATAATATTTAATAAAAAGCTTGAACAATAGTGACATTCACTCAGAATTATATTTCGAGAATTGATTACAAGGTTCATGATTCCTAATGCTAGAACTGGAACTTTGCTTCCATCTCCAACGTTTAGGAATCTCTTACCTTCATCAAATCTCCTACTGACCTACAGACCCTGCATCGAATTGCAAATATGATAAGGGCTTTTGGTATCCAATAGCAGGCAGTAGTATCACAAATGAAAAAGTTGCAAGGTATTATCATATAAGTACCTTGCTTCTTCTTCGACCTGTTCGGGTCCAGTGAGGCAATGTATAGAGGACTTCCTCTTCCAGTGCCCCTGCTTCTTGCAAAAGAAGCACTCCGTCTGGCTTTGGTCGGGCTTGCGCTTCTTGGTCTGACCCTGTGCAGACATCCCAGCATGTGGCTGCACCTTCTTATTCTTCTTCTTGTTGTTCTTCTTCCCTTTCTTAAAGGTTCGACGATCAGAAGAAGACCCTCCCATAGCATTTACCGACTCCTTATGGAGCTGGTGGTCCTTCTCAAAGTTCTGCAGCAACCCCAACAAGCCGTGGTAGTTCACTGCAGGCTTTGTCATTCAAAAATGAGTAAAGAAGGGAAGGTAGGACTTGGGCAGAGAATTAAGGATCGCATCCTTACCAAGCTGCTCGTGCAGGGGAAAGCCCAGTTTACTTAGGTGCTCAATCATTTCGATCATGTACAGTACATGATCAGTGACTGAGGCTCCATCCCTCATCCGAGCATTGAAAATGGCATAACTAGTTTTATGCCTTTCAACGTCGTCAGGCATGCCAAAGGAGTTATTCAACATTTGAAGCATCTCCTGTAGTTGGGCATTCTCAAATCTGTGGCTGAACTCATCATTCATTGTCGCCAGCATAATGCACCGAATGATGGTGCGGTCGTTGAGCCACTTCTGGTAAGTGTCTCGGACCACCCCTCTAGCGTTCGGGGTTGGCTCCTCAGGTGTCAGATCCGTTACTACATAAAGGATCCGCTCATGCTCAAGGATGATTTTTAATTTTGATACCAGCTATCAAAATTTGGTCCCATGAGCTTGTCATTATCTAATAATGACCGAAGCGAAAGGGTAGTGGCCATAGCTGCATAAAGGAAAATCAGACCTATATTAGTACATAAATTATTAATACTAAAGACTTGAACTTTAGTCTAAAGTTTCTCCCAGTATTTTTACGAACTGGTAGCCTCAACCTCTAATTCGAGGAATTACTTTAATTCCTTAGTGGGTACTAGAATCCACACAGACTACACACGAGCCCAACTTTGGTTGGTCAACCCATGTGCATCTATGGGTAGGTTCATAACTAGTTGTTTCTCTAAACAACTTCTAGTAATTGATTTTGCCCCAGAACCTAATCAGTAGGCTTTGGCCTCCACTAAAAAGATCTGGTTAGGTCCAACCATTAACATGACTTGATTTGGTGAATCGGACCAATAAATGATCAGGTCCGACTTTGGCCGGCCAACCTGACCACCATCAGAAAGACCCAAACCAAATTATCATATTATGAATGATAATTCTATTAGTCAATAAGCACCAGGCCTTTGGGCCTCCAATGATTATTAAACTAATGGACTGATTATCACTCATTTAATGGGAGGCTATGACTTAGTTATCACTACAACTTAATCATTTTAGGGACCTAATAATTTTGAGAATTTTATTAAAGGATAGATGAGAAGAAAATATAATATCTAGCCAATTTCAATCCTCCCACTGACTTCACCAAGTCAGATTAAAAAGGATTTAATTAAAGCTTGCATTAGGAGCACCTAAATCAGTCACACTGATTTACCTAATGACATGGGTGAGCCCTAATCACCAAGTGATATAATCAAAACCTAATTCACCAGGTTGGCCAGGTAAGTGAGATCAGTGGTGGGGATAAGCCATTAACTCGTCAGAGATCGAATCACTGCGAGTAGCTCCCACTTAAAAATCATTGGTCAAACTGTCAAACTTACCTTAGACACCAACCGGTTCATTAGTTTTAATTTGATCAACTTGGTAAATAGGGTTCCACTACGTAGCCATGAATTAAGTCCATCTTGATCTAGTTAAAGACATGGACCCATTCAACTACAACTATTGGAGTTGAGTCTAGAGTATCCTTGACCTAAACTAATTCAACTTTTGATTAGATTTGACCAATTACTCTAATTTAGTCCATTTCTTTAAGCTAACCTTAGGTCTAACCCATCTAATCCATTGACCCACAAGTTTATGCAATTGTCTTAGGTCTTAATTCATAATTCTAGACCTACCAGACAACACTTATTTTTTTTTTTAATTAACTATTCGGGCTGATGGGTCAGGGTTTGGCATTTCAAAAATAATTTTTAAATTTGAAAGATTTTATTTTCTGTTCACCAAATATGTTGACTCATTTCATAAATAGATCAGCACATTTCATAAATAGCAATCCTATTGCTAATTACATAACAGAAAATAACTCAATCAAAATAAATCATGAATATTCTTTTAGATCTAATCTAACACATTCATGATAAATTTCATAATTGAACCTATACAATTAATTTCTTTCGCTGCTTCATCTGCATGGGATATAATTACAGCGACACCCCAACTGCCATAGGAGACCCCATTGAATGGGAAGAAAGGACCTTTAAACCCTACTTTTCTCCTATGACCGGACGGCCATGGCAACTAACCCAATTCGATTACTTGCTACTTGGATCAAGTATATCTAAATATACCAATTTCAAAATTTAAATTTCAAATTTTAAATTTTAAATTTTAAATTTTGAATTCTAAATTTCAAACAAATTTTAAATTTCAAATTTCAAAATTTTGAATTTCAAATTTTGAATTTTAAAATTTGAATTTTAAATTTTGAATTTTAAATTTTGAATTTTAAATTTAAAATTTCTACCAAATTTCAAATTTCAAATTTCAAATTTTAAATTTTAAATTTTAAATTTTAAATAAATTTCAAATTTAAACTTTTAGATTATAACTTAATCTATGCATGCAAATATATATATCATATCTTAGAACCTGGCTCTGATACCATTTGTGAGAAAATTCAGTGCAGGGGTAAAATGATAATTTTAAAACTTTTTCAAAATTATGATTTTACAGCAGAAAAATATTAATTAATCTAATTAATTAATATAAATTTATCCTACACTAGGATCTAAATATGATATATAGCATGCATGCATTTAAATTTAAAATTTAAATTTGAACAGTAAATACTTTACTGTAATATGTTTAGAACACAATACCTTTGTGCGGGTAGTAGATCGTCATAATCTGATCACCGTCGGAAGAGTCTGATCATCACGATGCAGCCACACAGTATGTCTGACCTCTACGGATCGTCCACACGAAGCTCCCGATCTGATCGACTCCTTACGAGTGTTAGCTCATTGTAGAGCCCTTTCGATGGTCGATGCTGATCGAACTCCTTCGATCGATGTCTGTCGATTTTTTGGATGCTCTGGATCATCAGCAGACATGCTTGAGAGGATGATGAAGATCTCTCTAAAATTTGGTGGGTTCACGACACTCGTAGCTCACCTTCTCACTTCCCGAACTCCAGGCTGAAACCCTGAAGAACTCACTAAAATCTTGCGCACACTTTTTCTTTCTTTTCTTTCTTTTTCTCTCGGAAGGATATAGACCTTCACCTTGCACACAAGGATTTCTCATGCCCAGATTTTCTTCAAAATTTTTTCTTGCACACGCCCCACTCTTCTCCTCCTTTTAAAACAATGTCAAACATCTTATCCACGTGAGAGGATAAAGATGAGTAATTGCACATTTGAATTCAAATCAAATTTTGAATTCAATGAAAATTAATTTATTCCTATCCACTAAGGGTGTGAGAAGAGGAGGGCATGGATTAATTTGTGTGTGAGTGATTTCATGAGAAATATTTTCTCGTGTAATAAATGGGGCATTAAAAGAGGATAAGGTCAAGGCGCTAAGATTGGTTGCTCATTCAAATTCAAACTTTATTTTGAATTTGAATGGCCAACCAATCATCCTTATCTACTCATTTGGTACATTAAAGTAGGGCGTGAGGAGGGCTTTGCGTGAGGAAAAATTCATGAAAACTTCCTTCTCGTGAATTCAAATGGGTGCAGTGGAAGTGAGGTGGCGCAGGAAGAATGGGTCAAGGTGGTTTCATTATTTAAACCAACCTAATTGAACCAAATAAGTTAGGCCCAATTAGATTAATTTAAACCCAACTAAATTAGACTTAATTAGGCTAAATAAAATCCTAATTAAATCAGGAATTGATTAAGCCCAACCCCTGATCAAATCAGGGATCAAACCATCTCGACGATTAGGTCAACTCTTAACCTAATCGGGTCAAACCCAACTGAATCCAATTCAATTGGACTTGATCCAAAAATAATTACTCAATTAAATTGAGTTAATTAGTGATCAAATCACTAATTAAACCTCTCATAAATATTGAGTCCAAATTCGATGGGTAATCGGGCATCAGAATTCATCGATATGTAACCCTGATCGAAGAGTCCTAAACCAGTGGGACTCTTGACCCCGGTACCCAAAATGTGTGGAATTCATGATCAGAGAATCTTGATTCTCGATCACAGAATCCCAGACATGAAGGACTCTTCACCAGCTATCAGATCAGATAGGAACCTCTAATGTGTGTGACCTCGCAGGTTCGAACCTAAGTCGATAGCACAGGAACCAATTCCTATACTAATCGAAGTGACCATCTAGCAATGGTACCCGATATCCGGATAGGTCGAATAGTCGCAATCGTAACACTCAGAACCTACGTGAATATGGTTACTGTATAATTCATCTTTTTGACCCCTGTGTTTAGGATGACTCAGGGTTAAACTGTAACCCTGATCAGATCATCCGAATCATGCTCAACTCAAACAGTCCTGTGACTTCTCACTAGGACTACCTTGGCCAAGATTTTGCTAAATTGAAATATGACTGTACACAGCTTCTAAATTGGAGTGGTCAATCCCATCTTGACACACGCATCGACAAGTCAAGTACTTGACTACACCCAGCAGCCTTTCGCCACTGAATTAGAAATTTAGGTAGTCTAGTGCCTAAGTGCAGTGAGTTGCTTGCAAGTCACCATGGTGGTCTCAGGTTGGAAGGACATTTATACCCATATTCCATCAGAGAAAATCTTGATAGTAGAAATAGCTCTGGAGTCGATCACATTCAGTGCAGATGTACCCTAATATCTCATCTGTATGCCATATCAGTGTCTGCACACTCTTTGGTTAAGAGGACAACCATCCTATATGGCACACAATGACCTATGCTTGATAAACGTTGTCGTCCTTGGTAGCAATGTATCATTTGGTCGCGAACAGATTTAAGAACTAAACGATAAATCCTCCTTTGTCGAGTCTATATAGTCCTAAGGACTTCACCACAACATAGGAGTTCATTAGAAGATGAAACATTTTGTGATGAAAAAAAATATCAAAATAATTTTTATTAATTCATAATTCATGTATATATACAAAAGGAGCACAACTATCAACAGGCTGATGATTGGCTTTGGGATACTATTCCCAACAGGTAATAGATCTGATCTATTGTTTAATACATACATTAGATGTAGTATAGAAATATGTTGATATGATCAACATGTAGTTCATGCTCTATATATTTTAATTTTAATTTAATGCTATATAATAATCATGTAATAGAACTTAGATCTAGGAATTTTTTAATTTTAGAAAATAAACTTTGATTTATTTTAGTCTTCCGCTGTTTGATCTTGAAAAAATTTCAAGATCTAACCCTAAAACCCTAGATCTAGTTCCTTCAATTGGTTTCAGAGCCTAGGTTGTTTATTACATGATTATTTATACATACTTAAATTATTTCTTAGATTAGATCTAATTTATAATCTGATTATTAAATCTAAAATTAAAATTTTAGATCAATCACGAACTGCAAGGTTGTCCTGCTGTAAGGTTTATCCTTTACAGTGCAAAGTTTGTCCTAGTTTGTGTAGATCTATCTTTAATCATAAATTTGTTAGATATGATCTAGATTAAATTTATAATTTATTAGATTTAAAAGATATTTAAATCTAAAATAAAATCTCTTTGTTAATAATTTTTGTGCAAAGAAATTATTTAAAATTAAAATTATTTCAATTACATGAACCTATTTAGATTAGATTTAAAGTAGTTTCATGTTTATTTCATTTGCATCTTGATTATGAATCAAATATGCAATATGGTTGGTAGAACTATATTATAAAATTATTTTACAAATATAAAAATTAATTTTGAAAAGCCGAACCCAACCCTCAGTCCAAAACTTAATTAAGAATTAAGAAGTTATTTGATTAGTTTCTAGGATTGTGAATTGAAGAACCTAAGATACAAACCATAACACATTGGGTTAACGGGTTAGTGAAAATTAGGTTCATTAATTGAGTTAGACCTATGGTTAGATTAAAGATGGACTTAATTAGAGAATTGACTAAATCTAATCAATTGTTGTCTTAGATTAGGTCAAGAATTTCTCTAGATCAATTACAATAGTTGTAGTTGGTCAAGTCCATATTTTTAACCAGAACCAAGTGGACTTAATTCTTGGCTAAGCGGTCAAGCATGAACTGTTAGGTTGATCTAATCGAAACTAATTAAATCAGTTGGTGTCTAAGATAAACCAGATCGATGATTTTTAATTGGGAGCCCGCTTACCTGGCCATTTTTGATGGTGTCTAAGGCAAGCTTTGGCCGACCCTCCCACTGATCGAACTTACCTGACCTCTTGGTGAAATTATATTTTGATCGAATCACTTGACTATTCGAGCTGACCCATGTCAACTAGGTAAATCAGTGTGACTGATTTAGGTGCTCCTAGACCAGTCCTTTTAATGATCTCTCTTAAGCTGACTTGGTGAAGCCAGTGGGAGGATCATGATAAGCTGGTTCATCTGACCTCATCCTCTAAATCATTTAAATCTTTTAAAATTATTAGGTCCTTAAAATGATAAAGTTATGGAGATAACTGAGTCATAGCCTCCCATTAAGGTGTTTGATAATGAGTCCATTAACTCAATAATCATTGCAGACCCAAAGGCCTGGTGCTTGTTGACTAATGGAATTATCACTCATCATATGATGACTTGAAAGTGTCTCTCTAATGGTGGTTAGGTGAGCCAACCAAAGTTGGGCTTAATCATTCATTGGTTAGATGCATCAAGTATGGTCATATTAATGGTTGGACCTAACCGGATCCTTATAATGGAGGCCAAAGTCTACTGATTAGGTTCTGGGGCAAAATTAAAATTACTAGAAATTGTTTAGAAAAATAATTGGTTATGAACCTATCCTTAGATGTACATAGGTTGGCCAACCAAAGTTGGGCTTGTGTGCAGTCTAAGTAGATTCTAGTACCCACTAAAAAATTAGGATAATTCCTCGAATTGGAGGTAGAGGCTACCAATTCGAATAAAATAGTAGGAAAAACCTTTTGATTAAACTTCAAATCTTTAGATTTAATGAATCAATTACTAATTAGCTTATGGTTTTTCTTTGAGCAGATATGGCCACTTTCCTATTGCTCCGATCATTGTTGGACAATGATAAGTTGGTGGGACCCAACTTCGGTAGCTGGTACCGAAAGTTAAAGATAGTCCTGGAGCATGAACAGATCCTATATGTGATAATAGATCCTGCACCTGAGGAGCCAGCTACTAATGTACGTGGAACAGTTAGAGACACTTACCAGAAGTGGCTCAGTGATCAGACTATGGTGCGCTGTATCATGCTGGCTGCTATGAGCGATGAGTTCAGTCGCAGATTTGAGATAGCTCAGCCAAAGGACATGCTTCAAGTGTTGGAGGATGCCTTTGGCACACCCGATGATGTGGAGAGGCACAAGTCTAGTTGTGCCATCTTCAACGCCAAAATGCAGGATGGTGCCTCTGTCACTGATCATGTATTGTACATGATCGAGCTGATTGAACGATTGAGCAAGCTCGACTTTTCCTTCCATGAGTAGCTTGGGAAAGATGCAATACTAAACTCACTGCCCAAGTCTTATCTCCCATTCCTCACTCATTATAGAATGACAAAGTCTGAAGTAAACTACCATGGGTTACTGGGGTTGCTTCAGAACTTTGAGAAGGATCACCAACTCCACAAGGAGTCGGCGAACTTAGTGGGAGGTTCGTCTTCTGGTTCTCGACCCTTTAAGAAAGGAAAAAAGAACAAGAAGAAGAAAGTGAAAAAGGTGCAAGTTCAGGCTGGGACATCAGTGTAGGGCCAGACCAGAAAGATCAAGCCCGATAAGAGTCTATTCTACTGACAAGCATCCTAGATTAGTTAGTGTGTCAGATATCTACTTATGGCACTGTAGGCTAGGTCATATAAACAAGAACAGAATAAATAGGTTGACTTAAGAGAGAATCCTCGAAGTCAGTGATTGTGAATCATTTTCAACCTGTGAGTCCTATCTTCTTGGTAAAATGACCAAGTCACCTTTTACTGGAAAAGATAAGAGAGCTACTGAGCTCTTGGGCCTAGTACATACTGATGTATGTGGGCCCATGAGCATAAGTGCTAGAGATGGATATTTCTACTTCATAACTTTCACGGATGATCTATCCAGATATGGATATGTCTATCTAATGAAACATAAGTCGGATTCATTTGAAATATTCAAATGATTTTGAAGTGAAGTAGAAAAATAAACTGGAAAGAGCATTAAAACTCTTCGATCTGATTGAGGAGGAAAATATCTTTTTAGTGAGTTTCTCACATATCTAGGAGAAAATGGGATTCTCTCCCAATGGACTCCTCCAGGAACACCACAACATAATGGTGTGTCTGAAAGGAGAAATCGGACTCTGTTAGATTTGATCCATCCATTATAGATTTTGCCAGCTTGCCGATATCCTTCTGGGGATATGTACTCGAATCGACCTGTTATCTATTAAATAGGGTTCCAAGTAAGCCTGTAATTAAGACTCCATATGAGATATGGACAGGGCGTAAGCCAGCACTTTCACACCTTAGGGTCTGGGGGTGCCCAGCCTATGTCAAACGATTAGTCATAGACAAACTTGGACCTTGGTTTGACAAATGCACATTCATCGAGTGCCCCAAAGAGACCAAAGAATATTTTTTCTACCATGCTGATGAACAAAAGATGTTCGTCAGCCTTAAGGCAATCTTTTTAGAAAAAAAATTCCTTTGTGAAGGAACTATTACCCCTAAGATTGAACTTGATGAAGTTCAACAGGTAGAAGGACCGACACCAATAGCTGAACCTGAATTGAATTTGATTAGATCAGATTCAGAGCCCAATGTACCTGCACCATTAAGGCGATCTGGTAGAGTACCACATCAACCAGACAGATACTATAGTTTCTTGGTCCGAGATGGTGATCCCATCGAACTCGATGAGAACGATGAGGATCCGATCACCTATATGGATGCAATGCAGAGATCTGATTCTGAGAAATGGCTTGAAGCCATGAAATCCGAAATGGAGTCCATGAAGGTCAACGATGTATGGACATTGGTTGACCCACCTGAAGGGGTTAAACCCATTGGGTGTAAATGGGTGTTCAAAAGGAAAAGAGGCGCAAGTGAAAAGGTGGAGATCTATAAAGTCCGTCTGGTTGCCAAGGGGTATCGTCAACATTATGGTATTGACTGTGACAAGATATTTTTTTCTGTGGTAATGCTCAAATCCATTCAGATAATGCTTGCAATAGCTGCTTATCTGAATTATGAGATCTGACAAATGGATGTAAGAAGCTTTCTTGAATAGAGTGCTGACCGAAGAGGTGTATATGATACAACCTGAGAGGTTTACATCTATAGATGAGTCCAAGGTGTGCAAGCTTCAGAGATCCATTTATGGATTGAAGCAGCTTCTCGGAGTTGGAACATGCATTTGATAAGGTGATCAAATGTATGGCTTCGTCAAGAATGGA